>NW_015168669.1:889013-940881 GCF_001447785.1 Gekko japonicus | reverse complement strand
GGCGGCAGCGGGTCCAGTTGCTGTTGCAGCAGCGAGCGGCTGGTGATCAACATCTCCGGGCTGCGCTTCGAGACGCAGCTGCGCACCTTGGCCGTCTTTCCGGACACGCTGCTGGGCGACCCGAGCCGCCGCGTGCGCTACTTCGACCCCCTCCGCAACGAGTACTTCTTCGACCGCAACCGGCCCAGCTTCGACGCCATCCTCTACTACTACCAGTCCGGCGGGCGGCTCCGCAGACCCGTCCACGTGCCCTTGGACATCTTCCTGGAGGAGATCCGCTTCTACCAGCTGGGCCAGGAGGCCATCGAGACCTTCCGCGAGGACGAGGGCTTCATCCAGGAGGAGGAGAAGCCCCTTCCCCAGGCCCACTTCCAGCGCCAGGTGTGGCTCCTCTTCGAGTACCCGGAGAGCTCCGGGCCAGCCCGGGGCATCGCCATCGTCTCCGTCCTGGTCATCCTCATCTCCATCGTCATCTTCTGCCTGGAGACCTTGCCCGAGTTCCGCCAGGAGAGCAAGGGGGCTTCCGGGAGCTTGCGAGACCGCACCCGGGTGAGCTTCCGACAGGACTTACACAACGAGGACCCTCTCTTCTTGCTCCCCCTGCAGCCGGAGGGGGGGACCCCGTCGCCTGCCCACCCCCAAGCTGGGACCAGCCCCTTCTTCACCGATCCCTTCTTCCTCATCGAGACCCTCTGCATCATCTGGTTCTCCTTCGAGCTGCTGGTGCGCTTCTTCGCCTGCCCCAGCAAGCCCGAGTTCTCCAGGAACATCATGAACATCATTGACATTGTGGCCATCATTCCCTACTTCATCACCCTGGGCACGGAGCTGGCTCAGGAGCAGCAGAAGAGAGAGCAGCCCGGCAGCGCCGGTAACGGGGGTCAGCAGCAGGCCATGTCCTTGGCCATCCTCCGGGTCATCCGCCTGGTCCGGGTCTTCCGGATCTTCAAGCTCTCCAGGCACTCCAAGGGGCTGCAGATCCTGGGGAAGACCCTCCAGGCCAGCATGAGGGAACTGGGGCTCCTCATCTTCTTCCTTTTCATCGGGGTGATCCTCTTCTCCAGCGCCGTCTATTTTGCCGAGACCGATGACCCGGATTCCTTATTCACGAGCATACCGGATGCTTTTTGGTGGGCGGTCGTGTCCATGACCACAGTGGGCTATGGAGACATGTACCCCATGACTATTGGGGGCAAGATCGTTGGGTCACTGTGTGCCATTGCGGGCGTGCTCACCATTGCCTTGCCGGTGCCGGTCATCGTGTCCAACTTCAACTACTTCTACCACCGAGAAACGGACCAGGAGGAGCAGGCCCAGTACACTCATGTCACCTGTGGCCAGCAGCAGTCGCCCTTCTCTGAGCCCAGGAAAGGGGAGAGCAGCCAGTCGCTCAGCAAGTCTGACTTTCTGGATGCAGAAGACTTAGAATCAATGAAGTACTCCAACTTTATTCCAGCCGGCAACCAGGCTTATAAGGAGAACAAAGTGTTAACGGAAGTCTGACGGCTTGGTGGGGTGTGTCAAGGTCGCAAGGAAGAGCGCCTTCTGGTGAGAGACCAGCTGCCTCCAAGCTCCTCGGACTGCTGTCGATCCCCTCTGTTTTCACAGCAGAGGGAACAGTGCAAGCACCAAGTCTGTGCAACTGGAAATTATTTTATGCTCCTCAGAACAAAAAAAGCAACTGGTTTGTTTTGCCGTCTACCCTTCTGCAGTGGATTATTATATCCTCTGTCCCAGTCCTGGGGCAACCACCTGTCATGTGGTCGTTGCCTTCTGGAAGTGGGAACCTTTTCATTTTGGCAGCTACCCTGTGGATAAATGTTTCTTATCTACAAACAAAAAACTGAAGTGGAAAGGCAAGGCAAGGTTGCGGTTTGTTTAGGTATCGGCTGTATGGGCTTCAGGCACATCTGCCTGAAAATGTACATTATATCCTTTCCTGCCCAATCAGTCCTGGCCTCTGTGATGTGCCCTTCGAGTAACAGGAACTCTGCATAGGGCATGGTAGCCGTAGGGATCGGCACACCGACAAGGTTCCCTTTGATTTGGGCTCTGTGCCCTGCGGAGCTGGATGCACAAGGTGGAGAGAGAGCCCGCCGGGTTGCCATCAAACAGCCTCGACATCTGGAGCTTGCCCAGGAGCAAGGCTGGTTATCTTGCTGGCATCGGAGGAGATTAATTTTGCCAGCCTTCCGCGTCTCGCCCATGCATCTCCCAGTTAGTGGGCATAGGGGGAAATTGCGTTTCATCTTGGGGATTTCCCCAATTGTAAACTATGCTCCATGCAAACAAATGGTGCAAGAGGAATACTAGGCATAAAGGGTGGGCAGGGGCACACCTACCCTCCACCCCAGGCCATTCCGGGGCTGTGTGGGCTCCTCAAGAGTTTTCTCAATGAGAGCCCCTTTCCCCCTGCTCTATGCAGGTGAAAGGATACATTTGTGATCTACGGGGGAGGCAATTGGGGAAGTGGAGGGGGGATCAGTTGCCCCCACGTCACAGACCCTATTGCCCCAGGGGGCAAGAGGGAGGGTTTCCCTGTTAGCTTGGAGCCACCTGTTCTGCTGCTTGGGTTGGGCCCGTTTGGGCCTGCCCAGTCAAAAGGTGCAATGGAAACAAGCGTAGCAATTCCTCATTCTGTGGGTGCGGGCAGCCTTTCTAAGCCAGTTTGGCTTTTGGTTTCCTGTGGGCATTACCAGTTTTGTATACACGTGCCTTCCTTTGCAGGAAACATGGCTGAGCCCAGATGTTTTATGTTGTGTCTAGAAGCGGAAGGAGGAAATGGAATGACATGTGCTTTATGTTCCATGTACCCATTTCTGCACTCGCGTAAATGGACTCCATTATAATTGCCAGCTGCGTAACTCAGAGCAGGGCTAAAGGCAGACTTGAGGTATAAAAAAAGCTGTCAGTGGCCCCCTAGCCATTTAATTTTGCAGCTGAAATGACAGCTGTCACTACCAGTGAACTGGCTGCTGATTCAAGCCATGATGCTAGACCCTCCCCCATTCTTCAGGTGGACTGCCTATCTTTATTTTCCAAAGTGCTGCATGTACACAGTATCCATTTATTTACCACCTTGTTCATTTAAAAAAAAAAAGCATTTTGCAAAGTGAAAATCTGCTGCAAGCCTTGGCGGGAAGAGGGGTTCCTCAGTGACGGTATGGGTACTAGCCAATTCATGCCAGTCACAGCCAGCTTCTGATGCAAAATTTACGGAACTGGCTGTCTGCCCAGCCTGGACCCTAGAAAGGAACAGTATGTTGGAACTGGACTGAATTTCAGCAGGGATATTTACAAATTGCCCCTGCTGCTTAAAATATCACATCTGTCTTCACCCTGTGTCAGGTTTAAGAAACCCTACCTCAGCATAGTCCAGAGAAGCGCTGCTGTGGTCCTTGGGAAGGATCTTCTGTGCCAGAAGGTTCCAGGATGGATTCCTGTCCTTTCCAATTCACCGGATCTCAGTTAGCAAAGCTGAGCAACAACTGGGCTGGGATTCTTGGAAAGCTGCTGCCAGTTGGAGTTGGAAATACTGGGTCTGGTGAACCATATGCTGGCCATGTGTATGGCAGCTTTTCATGCAACAATCAGGACATGATTTTGTATGAAAAAGGAAGCACACACCACACCCTCAAGGTTTTTGTAAGGGAAATTGAGGCATTATCGAGTCACTGTGTAATTACATATTTTAGTTGGATACCTAAACAGTTTTAAGTATGAACGCAGTGAGCCACTTTTTAAAGGTTTGATCTTAGAGGTACATTCACCAGACAGCTAGGATTGTCCGTTTTGGTATTTGATGGGGAAAACCTGAGTTTGTTGCTGGGCAGTGTATGAAATGACCTTACTGTGGGTGTGCGAACAAAAAAGAAGGAGCAGTGTGGTCATTTGTGCATTTTGTTACAATGTGAAAGATTGTAAAACTAATTACACCCTGACCTGGATAGCATAGGATAGCTAGATCTTATCAGACCTTGGAAGTTAAGCAGGCTTGGCCCTGGTCAGTATTTAGAAGGAAGACCAAGGTCATGACATGGAGACAGGCAATGGCAAACCACGGGAGATTT
Organism: Gekko japonicus; assembly: GCF_001447785.1. Lineage (NCBI taxonomy): Eukaryota > Metazoa > Chordata > Lepidosauria > Squamata > Gekkonidae > Gekko > Gekko japonicus. The sequence goes on along the minus strand of NW_015168669.1, from coordinate 936,811 downwards.
GGCACCTAGCATTCACTTCACATTTTGTCAACTGGGAGGGAAAAGTGCAGCTCAAAACCACATTTAAATACCCTGGGGCAACGCCATACTGACTGCAAAGTCACTCCTGAATGGCCATAAATCAGTGCGGAAGGTACCATAAAATCCAATGATCAAAGAAAGTGAAAGCAGCATGCAGTGTAGAGGGTACCATAAAATCCAATGATCAAAGAAAGCAAAAGTGGCATGCAGTGTAGAGGGTACCATAAAATCCAATGATCAAAGAAAGTGAAAGCAGCATGCAAGGCAGAGGGGAATTTTTGTTCCACTGTGGATTTCGTTAAAAAAAACGGAGGGTAAAGCCAATGCAGAATCACCCCACCCCTGATCATTTTTTGCCTTGAAAACTCCATGGGGTTGCCATAAGTCAGCTGTGATGTGACAGCAACCAAACAAACAAAAAAAGTGACGGCGTGATTTAAGAGAAGGAGATTTTTCCAGGCAGTATGCTCATGATAGCCACAAGCATTAGCTTTAAAAGTGTGTCTTAAGACCATTGAGTAAATGTCTTTAAAATTAGGTGTTTTTTTAAATGAACTGTCCAAGGATGAACTCTCGCAGCTATTTACCCAGTGGAAATGTACCATGATGTATGTGTAGCTACTGAGTAAGCAAGTTTTGTGAGCTCATCCAAGAAACCATTTTTCATGTATTTTACCTCCTGATGGGTGGTTAAATTCGCTTGACTGCTTGGCAGAATGAGAACAAGTGACCAAGATACTGCAAGGTGACAGAGATCACCTTGGGATAATGTGTTCATTTCTGGGTATCTAGTGGAGAGGAAAAGTCCCCCAGAGATTTCTCTTTCGGGGGTATTTTTGCATTTGTGTGTGCGTGTGTGCCCATGCCTAGAAGTCAAGGCGACCTCTGGCGACTCCTACTGGGGCATGGAGGACGTTCAGAGAAGTGGCTTGATAGCCTGCCTGTGCCTCCTGGCAGAGGTCTGTGGAGGTCTCCCATTCAAATACTTGCCAGGGTCGGCCCTGCTTCGCTTTCGAGATCTGACGAGATCGGGCTTGCCTGGGCTATCCAGGTCAGGGCCCCCCCCCCCCAAGGTTTCTTGACTCTGTGCGGTAAATTTCTCCTTATCACGAAGCCAGACGCTGCAGATGATAGGATACAGTCCGTAGAAAGCTGCACAGCTGTGTTCACCCACTCAGAATCCCAAAGCAAGAATGATATCCATATTATATGTTTTGTGAGGACCAACCAAATTGGCACAAAACATTGTCCAAACTTTTCGGTTCACCAGAACTGTCTCTCAGTCTGGAAGCTACAACATTTGTAAAAGATAGAAATTTGCTTTCCACCCTTCTGTCTTTTTATATTTTGTAACATCTAGCCTGAGGAAAAGTTCTGGTGAGCTTGAAAGCTCGCATAACAACAACAATAATAATCTTTCAATTTATTGATCGCTCAATCCTGCAGAGCTTGCTGGCTCTGAGCGATTTACAGTTACTCATTTTTCACAAGGGACTAACAATGCAATATGGGGTAAGGGAGGACAACATATATACGTCTTAAATTGCACACATTCACCGCCAACGAGGGTTTCGTTCAGATGCAGATGAGACGTGATCTGGAACGGCATTTTTCTCGGCCGAGTTTTGATGGCATCAGCTTTCTCCAGACTCCTTGAGTTGTAGCACCACACTGCCATCGCCTGGCCGGACGGCCCATTACAGGCTTTATCTTAACGCCAAAGAGATCTCTCTAGGCTTTCCATCATGTGAGCTGGACTTCCGTTCACCAGCTAACACCGCTCCACCCCACAGGGCCCCCAAGTATGGCTCTTACCACTGGACTCTCTCTAAGGAGTGGTACGCATTTTATCTACCCGCCGAATCTTTCGAACCGCTGGGTAGATGGCGAGCTGGGGACAAGGCTGGCAGCTCACACCAGCGTGGGGCTAGAACTGACAGCAAGCCTGTTCAGCTCAGATGTTACTACGTTAACCAAAGGATAAATCCTCTGTGCCACCGCTCCCCACAATGGTTTGTGTCATTTTGGTTTGTCCTAAGGAAATATACTGTCCTGACCTGGATTTCCCAGGCTAGTCTTCTCTTGTCAGATCTTGGAAGCTAAACAAGGTCGGTCCTGGTTAGTATTTGGATGGGAGACCTCCAAGGAAGTCCAGGATCACTGCAGAGGAAAGCAGTGGCAAACTTTCTCTTGCCTTGAAAACCCCACATGCCATCCACCAATAAAGCTAAGGGGCTACCCCTGGTACGCTGCTGAAAATCAGGCCGTAAGTTTAAAAGATGACAATGTGAAACCTGAGGAAACTCAGTGTATGTATTGCCCACCTCTTCCATCAAAGCCAGAGAATGCTAGGGACAGCTGGGTGTAAATTGAAGGGGGGAGTAAAGATAACACCCTAATACTATATAGGATTTTGGAAAGGATTTAGGACTGGTAGATGGGTACTGTGAAATCCACCTCTCCCATCTCTGAATTCCTCCTCCCTTCTCCTCTGTAGTTTTGAACGCTTTTAAGGGCTCTGATTCCTGGTGGAAAGGTATGAGGATCAGAAGAAAAGAACTTTCTCCAGTCCTAAAGTTAATCACCTCCCCCAGCAACTCTTGTCAGTGATGAAGGAAACAGAGCCCCTTCAAATAGGGATCTGGTGGTAGCTTTATTCTTCCAGAAGGTTTCATGCATCGGAGCTCATTTCTCTTAAGGCTTCCCGGAACCCCTGCATTATTTGGCTGCTACAGACTAAAATGTCTACCCCTCTGGATTCCCTCACAGTTTAAAGCATCTTGGAATGGGGGGTGAAAATACAATCTTTGTCACTGGGGTGGGGTTAGAAATTATTCTTTCCTCACACAGCAATTTGTGGAGCCCAACTTCTTTTTCTCTACTTTTAAAAATTCTTTAAAAAACAAAGTAATTGGGAATTGAATACCTTAGATGATTTGTATTTAGAGATTTGTTGTTTCCCCTTGGTTTACAATAGGCCTTTTCCAAGTTTACCTCAGCGTCTCCCCCCCAGTTTAAAATTACTTTGGACCTGTAGTTTATACAGGCAGCCTCCCAGGTTAAAGAACACCAGCTGTTACAAACGGGCAGAGCAAAATGCACCTTGCTCTCACCTTTACAAAAACATGCCCTAAGACATCTTAATTCCTAGGAAATGCAGATGGGACTAAGAGTCCCTGAAGTGCTTTCTAAAAAAAAAACACCCCACAAACCCTGCCCATTCCACATCTCTCTTTAGCTGCCCTGAAGTCAGTACAGCCTTGTGGAACATGTGTGGAAAGAAAGCATCTTTCGGGACTGGTTTCCATAACAACCTCCCCGAATGGTTTTCTGTACCTGCTAACTCTGTCTTTCAAGTACCAAACAGCCTGGCTTAATATTCCAGCTTTCCAGAAGCAAACATCGTTCCTTGGAAAAGATTGCAGAGAATAAAAATAACGTCTTTCTCATCTTCATTTCTGTCCTCTAGCAGATTACTGCCCAAACGTACTTCCTTGGAAGGAAACCTTCCATAGGACTTAGTTCCTCAGCGAGATGTTTAGGATTTCAGGGCCCCAACCTCTGGGAGGTTTTCCTGCTCAAGCTGCCTGATCTCTTTGTGCTTTGTAATGAGCGATTGTGCACTGGTTTCCTGGCAATTTGGGAGCTGTAGAAATGTTTGAAGGCATGATTTCAAATCAGAGATGGGTGTTGGGGTTCAAAAGGTGTGGGAAGACTGTAGATAGACTGTGCAGACGTATTTGGCATTACATGAGCATGAAAAGTATTTATAACAACAGGGCAGTAATTCCATAACTGATGAGATTTCTGGATGCCATTTTTATATTTAGTGTAGTTTGACACTGCAGGCTTAAAATGGTTTAACAATAACTTCCTCTTCCAGGGAATCCTGGCATCTGTAGATCTCTGGTGGTTGTGATGGTGGGCTAGAGATCTCTTACATAAGGTTCTTGTGAGCATCGGCAAACCACTGTTAACCAGGATTCTTTTGGGGGACCCTTAATAGCCAAAGTGGAATAAAGCTAATGTTACTCTTCCGAACAGAAAAGTGGATGACTTCCCTTATGGTTATGAAAGCAGCAGATTGGCCGCCCCACAAACACCTACACATTTTTTTTGGGGGGGGGTCCCCAGATATATTTTAAAAATGACTCTTATAAATGAAGTGAAAGAAAAAGAAGCTTTAGTGTGGTTAAGAGTGGTGGACTCTAGAGCACCAGGTTTGATTCCCCACACCTCCTCCATATGAAGCCTGCTGGGTGACCATGGGCCAGTCCCAGTTCTCTCAGAACTCTCTCAGCCCCACCTGCCTCACAAGGGGCCTGTTGTGGGAAAGGGAAGGCAAGGCAATTGTAAGCCCTTTTGAGACACATGATACCTGCTGGGTGACCCTGGGCCAATGACAGGTCTCTCAGAACTCTCTCAACCCCACCTACCCCTCAAGGGGCCTGTTGTGGGGAGAGGAAGGGAAGGCAATGGTAAGCCTCTTTGAGACTCCTTCGGGTAGAGAAAAGCAGGATATAAAAACCTGCTCTCCTTCTTCCAAAGAGCAGGCTGATGACAATGGAGTGTGCTTCTGAAGGCACGGCATGTTGAAAGCTAGTCCGTGCTCTAGACCCTGTGCATTTATAGTTTCAGAGGGTCACTGTGTTGGTCTGTAGCAGAACAGTTATGTTTGTGTTCAGCAGCACCTTAGAGACCACCAAGAGTTTCAGGGTATGAATGTTCAAGACTGAAAGTGAGAAGGGAGCTTTGACTCTTGAAAGCTGATACCCTGAAACTTTTGTTGGTCTCCGATCTGCTACTGGACTCAAGTCTAACTGTGTGTTTAATAGAAACCTGGAGGCTGTGTGTGTGTATTTCTACATTGTTCTTCCTTCTGTCGTTTCTCACAGGCCCTCAGCTTGTAAATTTATAGTGTAACATCCATAAAAGTACAGTCTGACAGGGCCTACCTGGTGGTACTGGAAAGATCCATACGATGCAGTGACTTATTGCTACCTTGTAGGTTTTCCGAGGCAAGAGATGAACCAAGGGGGTTTGCCATTGACTTCCTCTGCGTAGCAATCATGGACATCCTCGGTGGTCTCCCATCCAAGTACTAACCAAGTACTTAGCTTCTGAGATCTGACAAGATTGGGCTAAGCTGGGCTATCCAAGTTAGGGCAGAGCCTGACTACATGTTATGGGTTCTAACCTATGTGTTGTGGGAACACTGGGCTTTGTGGGCACGAAATGGCCAGACTGCTATCAGCACGGTGGGGATTAGCTTCCAGTGTCCTTTTCTTCACCTGAAGTGGTTGCATAAGCTGCTATTCGCCCTGTTGGGGGGATGCGCATGTACTACTGAAGCTGATTGGTCAGTTCCCCCAACACAGCAAAGAGGGGCCATTTCAGATTGGAAGAGTGGTCCTCGGGGGAAGGCCTTTGTCCCATGCCGCAGTCCTGATCGGAATAGTGCCCCCATGAGGCAGGGATGCATGGAGCTCCCAGAACACGATGCACCAGGTTTCACTCTTCCGTTCTATGGGCTCTCTCTTTTGATTTCCGCTGCTCTTTACCATGCTTTCCAGTTCACAGAGGAGAATTTGTACCAGTATTCCCAGAAGCGACTTGTGGTAGGGCACAGCATTATCCACACTTCCTCCTCACTCTTGTGCACCAGTACCCACATGTGCATTAAAGAAACGTGGCACAAAAACACAAGCTTGAGCTGATTGTATGTATGATGCCAAGATTTGCACACATATGCGCAAGCCCATTGGTAAAATGCTATACGCACACAAAAAAACCCTCGATAAATCGTATATATAATCACATCAAGATTTTTTCTTTGGAGTTATCAGTGAGCATGTTGATGATTTAGATGTGGAGGAAAGTCATGCATGAACTGAAGGAGCTGAAAGCTGTGGTGAAGTGTGCATAGTGTAAAGTGCAACTACGGAGGATATATACAGTGCAGCTATGGAGGATTTCCAGTGTAGCAGCTCCACTTTGGAAACAAGCCTTCAGAACCAGGGGAGAAATTCAGATGAGAATTTCAGAAGCATTTCTAGTAATTCCTTCATTCCACGTTTATTGTAAAGGTTACGCAAAGGCAGTTAATGTGAAATGTTGTGTTTATTTGAATTAGGTTCCACCTGCAGAAAACATGAACATTGTAGAGAGTTCCTTGTTGTCTGGAGACTGAACACATGAGAATAAATTTCTTAATTAGAATCTGTGCATGGGGGGGGGGAGGAAGATAATGAGTGGATACCTTATGGAAGCACCTGATGTGCCGAATTTGTAATCCATTGTTTTCTTGGGATGTTGTGCATGGACCTTTATGGATGAGGCTTTAATTCCCAGTTGAAAGAATTTGTGGCTTGGGATTTGTGAATATCCCCCCCTGCTCTGCTCCTAACATACAGCTCATGAGAAGATGCTGGGTTTGTGTACGGCTGAAAGGGAATTAACTGGAAAGCCCCTACCAGTGATGTTAAACTTAATGTAGCAAGCTTCCCGTGGAGATGAAGAACTCTTGCCAAGGGGATTCAGCAGAACAGAACATAAAGCTGGAAAAGGAGGCCTTTTTCATACTGTGCTCAACAGAACTCAGCGATCGTCTGGAGGAAAAGGCAACAATGGTGTTCGTGCAGATCTGCTTCGGCAACAGAAATCGGTAAGCTTCCCCTTCTTTTTCTGTCCTTCAAATTACAGTGAGGAAGTTCCTAATTATGGTGTGCAGCCTGCAGGGGAAACCTAGTTGATGGGACTTCACAAACACATAGGCACACACCTTGTTTACGTAGCTGGTTTTAGGGTTTGTTGATAATTCTTCCGTTGGTGTTTTCAGGATTTTATTGTTTTCACTTTGCGAGCCACTATCAGTAATAGACTTTTAGAAATCTTTATGTCATGAAATATGTAGATGGTGGGACTAGTAAGAGAGGTATTATACTCTAGTCCTTCACAAGGCTCCTAAACATACTTAGTGGCCCTGGGATACGTTCTTCAAAGTGGCTGGCCAGTGGTTCAAAAAAAGCAAGAAGTAGAGGTTATGATTAAAAGGGCTTGGTTTTGTAGTCAAGTATAAGGCTGTGGTCCTGACCTGGATGGCCCAGCTTTGCTTGATCTCTGCAGATCTCGGAAGCTAAGCGGGGTCTGCACTGGTTAGTTCTTGGATGAGAGACCACCAAGGAAGTGCAGGGCCATAACTCAAAGGCAGGCAAGGGCCAACCAACTCTGATGGTCTCTTGTCTTGAAAACCCTAAGGCTGGGGTGTCAAACATAAGGCCTGGGGGCTGGAACTGGCCCATCCAGGGCTCTTACGCGGCCCACGAGCAACTGATGCAAGGGAGGGAGTGCTGGGTGGAGTGGGCGGAGCCACTCCATTGTGGCTTCAGCACAGCAGAACAAGCTTTGCAGCAGTCAAGCCTTGTGGTAGCATCCGCCCAGTGCTGCCCTGCTGCCTCTCCAGTCTGCCTATGTGGGTTTTCCTCTGCAGCCCCTTCCCAACCCATGGGGCCTTGCAGTGAGGATACACCAACTTGGAGTTTGCCAGCCACTGTCCATTATACAGTTTATATCTCTGGTACCTGGCATTACGTTTTATGGCACACACGGCCCGGTCTGACAAAGTGACATTTATGTGAGATCTGGCCCTCGTAACAAATGAGTTTGACACCCCTGTCCTAAGGGGTCGCAGTAAGTTGGCTGCAACGTAACTGACACTTTCCAGTACCAGAAGGCAGTGCCTGTTTCCAGCTGTGACTTGATGTCTACATTAATTCAGTTTCCCTCTGACTCACTTCCTTTTTTTCAGACAGCTGAACGGAATACTGACTGCAAAAGCATATTGCCTATTTCTTGAATCTTTATCCTCTGTTTGCATACGCCAAATATTCTGCAAGTGTGTCCTTACACACATGCGCATGTATATAGTTGCATTGTAAAAATCAGCATGAAAGGGCTGATGCTCAGCTGGTGGGGATTCAGTTGAATTCCAGATTCTGTGAAGCCAGCATCTGGAAGCTGGAGTTCCATTCAGCTTATCGCATTAGGTTCTCTGGGGAGAAAAGAAAAAAACATTTATGGGTAGAATTGCAACATTAGTGGCTGCTGTTGCTTTTAGACATGCTCAGAGTTTGCAGTTTGCAGAACAGAAGCCACGTTCAAGAAACAAGAGATGTGTTGTCTTTTTGATGTGTTGTCTTTTGATGCTGATGCAATTAGCCATCCCGGTTCAAATGAAGTCTTTGCGGAAGAAAAGAACAAAATTCAAAGGCAATGCTTTCACCATCTATAGTTTGGTCCATAGACCTCTCCCGGTTTGGCCTCCTTTTGTTCAACACTCCCTCCCCTCATCAGAGCTGGCTCAGCCGATTAACCATTTTCTCCTACCGTATTTCCCCGAAAATAAGACACTGTCTTATATTTCTTTTTCCTCAAGAAGACACACTAGGGTTTATACCACAAATGCATAGAAATCCTGCTAGGGCTTATTTTTGGAGTAGGTCTTATTTTCGGGGAAACAGGGTAGATTTCACCAGTTAATGAATTCTGTTGTCATAAGAACATAAGAGAAGCCATGTTGGATCAGGCCAGTGGCCCATCCAGTCCGACACTTGGGCCACTCAGTGGCCAAAACCTAGGTGCCATCAGGAGGTCCACCAGTGGGGCCAGAACTCTAGAAGCCCTCCCACTGTTGCCCCTCCTCAAGCACCAAGAATACAGAGCATCACTGCCCCAGGCATAGTGTTCCTTCTGTACATTGTGGCTAATAGCCAATGATAGATCTCTGCTCCATCACTCAACTCAGTTCATATTGGATATTGCATAAGCTTAAAAATAAGTGCAGTTTTGAGGGTAGTGATGGAAGTATGTGAGTTAGCTCGCAATTGAATAAACAGAAGGTGCTCCCCCCCATGATTATTACTGATTACATTTGTGCTGGGTGATGAAGGAGGGCTTCTGTTTGTTTATTTTAAACTAGGAAAAAGGTCTGTTGTGGAAATAAATACAACGGCCTCTAGAAAGAGGCTCTGGGCAGGTGCCCCGGCCTTGGACAATCAGTGTCAATTTGCTGTGGCGACCTCAGCAGGGTATAATAACACTGAGTCCACCATTTTCTCCAGAGGAAGTGATCTCTGCTACCTAAAGAACAGTTGTAATTTTGAGTGATTTCCAGCCCTCACCTGGAGATTGGTCACATTTTACCTCAGAACAGCAAACTGTTTAGAATGTTAGAGGCAAAAGCCAATCAAGTCGCATATGCAAACGACCTCTGTGTTCCGAGGCAAAGGCCAATGAGGCTGCATATGCAAATAACCTCTGTGTCCTGACTGGCTATGGGGGGGGAGGGGAACAGCAAACTGTTTAGAATGTTAGAGGCAAAAGCCAATCAAGTCGCATATGCAAACGACCTCTGTGTTCCGAGGCAAAGGCCAATGAGGCTGCATATGCAAATAACCTCTGTGTCCTGACTGGCTATGGGGGGGGAGGGGAACAGCAAACTGTTTAGAATGTTAGAGGCAAAAGCCAATCAAGTCGCATATGCAAACGACCTCTGTGTTCCGAGGCAAAGGCCAATGAGGCTGCATATGCAAATAACCTCTGTGTCCTGACTGGCTATGGGGGGGGAGGGGAACAGCAAACTGTTTAGAATGTTGGAGGCGAGACTCAAGGAATGCAGCCAGTGGATAGGGACAGATACTGAGTGACACACGAGGGCACCAACCAATTCCGGAGCGTGTGGAATGTTCTAGAGAAGTGCCACCACCATTCGGCTTTTATATATAAGGGAGATATTTATCTACCCACTTTTCTCCTGGGCATCTCAGGACTCAAGACAGGTAGCAGCAATATAAAACAATTTGATAAAGCAATGACCATTAAAACAGCAGCTATAAAAAAAGACATTTGGCGTGCAATGTCCTTTCATGCCATCTGCCTGCCGGGACTCATTGTAAAAGCTCTTTAGATGCTTGTCAGCCTGGAATCCACCACCCATGCAGAGTTTGCACTCATTGCAACGGTTTTCATTAGAAGTCAGTGCAGGGTTGCTGGTGGGAGGATCTGGGGGGCAGAGACATGCAGGAATGACATCACACGATGCCACAATGCCATTTCCGGCTGAAAACCTGGAAGTGGTGTCTCTACACAGAGGGACACTCTAGGACAAGGGTCTCCAAACGTCCCATGGCTCCCACTGCTGCCTTTCTTGGCACCCACCAGGTGTTTTCAGAAAGCAGACAGGCCCAGGTAGGGCTTTTGCCCAGCACAGCTTCTGATTGATTTCTGGAGATCTGATTGGCTGTGGAGGTTAAAAGGCATCCTGTTATACAGAGCTTCTGCCTGAAATGTTACTATTATAGTTCTGCATAACCTTGTTCCCCAATTCTTTGTAGTTGGCCCTGGCCTCCTGCGGCAGCCATTTTGTTATTGTACCCACCACCCTGTGTCAGAATCCCAAAGGTGTCTGCTGCAGGCTCAAAAAGGTTGGAGACCCTTGTTCTGGGATTGCCCCAAAACTCTACCTAACAGTCAGACCTACCAAGCATTGCTAACTGTCTGGTGCTTTCTGGTTTGGATCTCTCCCCGCCTTGCTATTTCACCTGCTTGGTGCAACCACCAGCAATCTGACTTCTCAAGTGCTATGCGAGCACATGCAATTTTTCTAAAGGGAAGAACAGGGATACTGATTTAGCAGGGATGTGTATCAGTCCTGTGCACCTTGGCATTTAGTCATGCTGGCAATATGACCACGGAGAAGCCTTCGGACAGTGCTGGCTCTTTGGCTTGGAAATGGAGATGAGCGCTGCCCCCTAGAGTCAGGTTTGATGGGCTTTGGAGCAAGGGAAACCTTTACCTTTACTGTATCAAATAGCAGCTGTTTTGGGGAAATTGGGATAGTCAGAACATGCGGTGTTTGCTGGGCTGCTGTTCCCTCAGGAGGACCAATGTAGGCCTTCACATTTTGAAAGGGTTGGGTCTGTGTTCCCCAGACTGTGTTTCCCTGACTCAGCTCAGGTTCTCCTCAGTGGCAAAGCAGCTGTAAGAAATAGCTGTTGAAAAAATAAAGCAGAGCCTGTTTGGGCTCAGAACGCCACCTCAGGGAGAAGAAGGGTTCCTGCTCCCGGCTGCTGGCTGTTTTCCATGCTGAAATAGCGCTAGGGAATGGGGATATTTTTTACTGGACAAGACCTCAGACTGGATTGCACAGCAAGATGGACAGGTTAGCTCTACTAATATTATGGCCAAATGGTCACTGTGACAGATGCTTTTGCTGATCTAGAAGGAAGCTTGCAGGAAGCACTTTTCATTGGTCCACACACCTTATCTCTTTACCATTAAGTAGCTGGACGATCTTGGGGAAACTGGCTCAAACTCCCATTTCTTTTTCTTTTTAATTATTTGATAAGCTCAAAATTAGCAGATAATTTATAATGCCGATCCTTGCTTCGCCACAAACTTAATGATTGTTTCGTAATTGTTTTCATTCATGCTTTACTAAGTACTGCATTGTTTTTATCTTAATCTTCAATAGACAGTTTAAAATGTTTTTTAAAAAATAGCGCTAGGGGAGGGACTTGTTTCCCCATTCTTGCTGCTGCGTGGAGAATTCTGTGCATGTCCAGCAGCAAAACAAGAAAATTACCCCCCCCCCCCCCAAGAGCTGTTTCAGTGCAGGAAAATGGCTGGGGGTGGGCGAGGTCAGGCAGGAGCTCTTAATCTACCCCTGCAACTGCGGGGAACCCAGACTCAACTGCTTTAAAAAAGCAAACATCTAGCTTTGCCCACATTTCTCATTCCAAGCTGGGACTGACCTGCCTTGTTTTTTGGGTGCGTGTGTACTGTGATCCCCCTCCCCACTGGATGATGTTCATAACATAGGCTCATTATGCATCTTGGTGGACAGCATTCCTCCCCACTGACCCCTCCCCAGCAGGTCAGGAGGAGTTGCATCCCCATAGCTATGTAGACAGACAGACAACCTTTATTGGCATGTAAGATAAGATTACATTAAAATTTAGGAATACATCAAAGGTATGGCTGTCGAACAGCCAACAAAAATAGAACTGATCAATTAATAGTTTCCCTGGTTCGAATTACAGATTGAAGAAAACAAGCAACATTAAAAGTTATAGAAGCGTTTTGTCCAGAGAGTAGCAACTGGACCTTGACACTCTCAGGAAGACCACGCCATGTAAAAAGAACAGTGTCCAGACATTTTTCTCGAATCTTAGTATAAAATGGACAATTTAAAAGAACACGGGAAACAGATTCGATAGCACCCTGACTACAGGGGCATTGTCTAAATTCATAGGGGATTTTTTGGCATCTTCCAGAGAAGATGGCAATATGTTAAATCTGGCTAACATAAATGCCCTTCTTTGATGGGGATCAGTTAGAGCACATAAATAAGTAGCTGTCTGGCCCAGTGTCTGGGATAATCCCAGATGAACTGGGGAACAGGTTTTCCTGGCTGCCTCAGTCAGGCACTGACATTGAATATCTAGAAGCCTGCATTTAATTATATAAAATATTGTGGAGGAAGATGATAGGTAAAGCAGGTCTACAGGTATTCCTAAGGACCTCATTTTTGGGGAGGACTAATTTCAGCCAATTAGGTTCATAATAGCTATGGGAGAGTCAGGGCAGTTCAAGGCCGCTCTTCTGTGTTGTGCTATGACAATCCTCTTCTGGTGGGTTTCCAGAAAGGAATACAAGACCCATGAGAATCTTTCAAAGTCCATCTAGATCAGCTCCCCTCCCCCGGTGATCATCCCTTCTGGTATTCAGAGGGAGGTTGCTTCTCTACATGAAGGTTATATTTAACTGTAATGGCTAATAGCTGCCAATGGGTGGATTTGTCTAATCCCCCTACAAAGCTGTCTGTGCTAGTGGCCTTCACCATAGGCAGGGGTTATGGCTAAGTGGAAGAGCCTCTGCTTTGCATGCAGGAGGCTCCAGGTTCAGTCCCCGGCATCCCTAATTAAAAGGACCCAGACAGTAGGTGATGTGAAAGACCTCAGCCTGAGATCCTGGAGAGCTGCTGTTGGTTTGAGAAGACACTGCTGACCTTGATAGATTGATGGTCAGATTCAGTGTAAGGCAGCTGCATGTGTGTTTATATTTTGTGGCAGTTAATTCCACAAGAAAATTAGGTGTGGTATGAAGAGGTCCTTGTTCAGTCCCAGATCTACTGCCAGTCCATTTCAGCAGGTGACTGTGAGTGCTGTTGTTATTGGGGGGGCATTCTTTCACACTTTCATGCCAAACGCCAGACCTCATGGCACCACTTTCTGACCCACATGCGACTTAGTCACGTATACAATGACGAAGCTGTGAAGTTTGGGTCACCTGACTGCAGGAGGGGCCTCCAAACTTTTAGCCATTCCTGTGTTGCAGCTATGACAACCAACAATTGGCCACACACCCCTGTCCACTCGTGATTGGCTGATGGCCACAGCTGATTGCGATTAGATTGGGCTATAATTCCATTGATCACTATGGGAGTGAGTCTCTTGCTTGCTCTGGCTGCTCTGCTCTTAGCTCTCCCTTCTTGTCATTGTCTGTTTATTGCACCTGGAAATGCTGTCTCTTGGAAGACAAAGAGCTGCTTTGTGAACTGGAGCACATGGGTGCAAGGATGGGATTTATCTTCAAAATCCCTTGGTGTCTAATTGGACTGTATACCTTGGACACTCTTGGAATACAGACACTTCACTGGTAACTATGAATATCTTTAATGTGTAGTTAAGGCACAGAGCCATAGGTTTTTCTTGTTTTCAGTAATCTCTTATATAGTCTGTTTTGCTATGCTCTGTACTGAATAAAAATTATTCTTATTTCTAATGGGTCTCTGATGTTGTAACTTGCATTCCAAGCCTAGATCTTGTAGCCTAACGCTCCCCACACATGCTACCTTGGTAAGAGTGTACATCTCTATATTGAGTTGTTTTGTCCCAGATGCCAACTAAGGGTTTGGAATCTCTCCCTTAGGAAAGGCAGGGACTAGTGAAAAGAGGTTCTGGTGGCATATTGTTCTGAAGAGAGGATATAGACCATCTCGTGGTTTGTTGTTTAATGTACTGAAAAGTGCAGGATTCCCTCCCATTCCTGGACTGGCCTGGGTGGGCAAAGACCTGTACAGGAACCCTCCCTCCATGCCGTTTCTAATGGATTGAAGGTGTATCGTGCCCGCCCTTTAGTGGTCTGAACTAACTTAATCTTGGGCTTAGAAGGCTGTAATTCTACTTAGGATGGCTCCATTGGTTACCCTCTTTATTTATTTAATTTATACCCCGCCCTCCCCACAAGAGCAGGCTCAGGGGAGCCTCTCTTTCAGCTCTTTGATACCCCATTTGAGATAGGGGGAGCTAAGACCACCAGGTGTCATATGGGACATGTCTTCTCAGTGTCTTCAATAGTTGTGTAGAAAGAGAGCTTTGGCGGTGCCATCCAATGCCAAGTTACACCTTTCAAAGCTTATGGACTTCAGTGGACACAAAAGGGGTAACTTGGTTTAGGACTGCCTTGCTAGAGTGGTACATAGGGTTGCCAACCTCCAGGTGGAGCCTGGAGATCAGCTGGAACAACAGCTGGCCCCCAGAATATAGAGATCAGTTCCCCTAGAGAAAATGGCTGCTTTGATGGTTGGACTCTATGATATGTGGTACTGAGGTCCAGTGTTCCCTCTAAACTGAGTTAGTGTGAGCTAGCTCACAGTTTTTTAGCCTCCAGCTCACACATTTCTGTCTTAGCTCAGGAAGGATTCTACTGGCCCACTTGTTTTCTGTACCGAGGGGATTGATTCATACAGGGGAACATTCAGTCATAATTGCCTGCCCCCTGCATTCTAAACCAGGACAGGACATAAATAGGTCTGCTGCGTTATGAAGCTAGTCTAGCTGATACTGAAGCTGGCTGTTCTAGGGTGTAGTCAGTGCTGGCTGATAATCTGTTTTACAAAACACCCTGGGCCCATTTCTGGTTGGAATTGTCAGATGAGTTATTGTGGGACGACACTGAGAGCCGAAGAATGTGGAAAGCCATTACTGGTCCACAGCTTCTCCAGGTGTGGAGATTTTCCTTTGAATCCATACCAGCTTTTCCCTCTTTCCCCTCTCTGAAATCATTACACAGGATAAATGCATTAAAGGGGTGGGGGACCCTTGGCAGAAATGAAACTCGAGACCGCAGCAGCCGATTGCCGGCTAGTTCCGCCACACAGACCTATCTTCTGCTAAGACTTTTCACCACCAATACTGAGAGCCTCTCCAGCCGCCAAAATGGATTTTTATTTCATGCATTTTAACGGGATAATTAAAAATACAGCATCTGATCCTTGTAAAAAGTTTCCTTTCAGGTTTTTTAAAAAATCTCCCATGTGTTTAATTTCTCACTAACAATACAAGTGTGCAGAACAATTATGCAGCTCATAGCAGGGATTCAGCATCCATCCAGCACACAGCAGACTCCAAGAGCCACTGGATGAAATCTTTGGCCCTCCAAAGTAAATAATTGTTGTGGAGTTGTGGGATTATAGTCATCACGTACCGTTTCTCCTAATAACACCAGTGTTGTGTGTAGGTCAAACGGCACAATTCTGTGCAGAGTTACTCTGTTCTAAACCCGTCAGTTTAGTTTTAGATTGGAGTAACCGCACTCCACATAGCAGTATATGATAGTGGCAGAGACAGGTGGAACAGAACTGTCTGATGAAGAACAAAGTTGGAATCCAGTGGCATCTTTAAGACCAACAAAGTTTTACTCAAGATATACACTTTCACGTGCATGCACACTTCTTCGGATACAGTGAAATATGTTCCCCAGAGAGTGCTAAGATCGGGATCCCAAAATCGCTTGGCCCTCCCAGACCCTAAAGAAGCCAGGCTGGCTATGATGAGGGCCAGGACCTTTTCTGTGGTGACCCCTTACTGGTGGAACGAGCGCCCAGATAACATCAGGGTCCTGCGGGACCTTTTACAGTTCTGCAGGGCCTATAAAACAGAGCTCTTCCACCAGGCTTTACACTAGGGTGCCATCTCTCAATATTGTGGCCCTGGCCCTAACATTAGCACTAACCTAGTGGTTAAGATGCTGAACTGCAGGCTGTGGAAGGTCAGTAGTTCAGCAGTTCGAGACCCGAGTGCCGCATGACGGAGTGAGCTCCTGTCTCTAGTCCAGCTCCTGCCAACCTAGCAGTTCGAAAGCAAGACATTAAAAGTAGATAAATAGGTACCACTTCAGTGGGAAGGTAACAGCGTTCCATGCACCTTGGTGTTTAGTCATGCCGGCCACATGACCACGGAAATGTCTTCAGACAGTGCTGGCTCTTTGGCTTTGAAACGGAGATGAGCACCGCAACCCTAGAGTCGGATTCGACTGGCCTTTGAGCAAGGGAACTTTTACCTTTAATAACTAACAGCCTGGCAAGAACTCAGTCTATGTGGCAGCTGATTATTTGGATGCCAAGAGAACACCACCACCATTTACCAGCACTTATGTTTCCAGCACTTATGATTTTATGCTGTGTGTTTTATTTAAATTTTGTGTTTTGATCATATCCTGTTGTTTTGTATATATACACATATATATGTTCTGTAAGCTGCCCTGAGCCTCCCTGTGCAGGGAGGGCGGGATATATATTAAATAAATAATAATAAAAAACAAATAAGTTACCAGTCCATACATATGGATAGAGGGTGAGCAGGAAATCAGCATAAGCCTAATACATGGTGTTTAACAGACGCAAGGACAAAACTGGAATAAACAAGCTTAATTAAGGGTCATGACTGTAAAGCCAAGGTGCTCCCAGCACCAATGAAAATTGCGAGTCCGGAGTGAGAATAAAAGAACGTTGTTCCCAGTGCTCGCCCGCCCCCAAACCCAACGGCATAGTGTCGTATAAGCAAGGTTTCATGGGTGCCCCATCCATTTGGGTGAAAATTAAAGGGGACTTCAACTTTTTTATTCCCGCTTCCAGCCCCGACACCACAGCCGGGCTAATTAAGTCTCTCCCACACCCGGAGTCAATGAGCGCTTTGACGCGCACATGAGTCCCCCTCAATGGGTTCATTAACAATACCGTTACAAAGAACAGGGAAGGGGGTTCGCTCACTACTTTTGGTGCTTCAGAAGGAGGGTCCTGCCGCTGTGCGCCGTTTACAGCAGGACCTGGTCGTTTCCCACCTGCTCCAATTCCGAGCCGCTGGATTCCCCCTCCTCCTCTTCAGGGGATGCTTGCAGGGCCTTAGCAAATTTCGGTTTTCCCAGTGCTTTCTTAGCCGGGGTCGCTGGTCTTGTCTTTGAAGCTGCTGGCGCCTCTTTCTGCTGCCTCTGCGCACAATCCGCTGCGAAATGCCCCTTCTTTCCACACTTTAGACATAGCCCTTGACGCATTCTCTGGTCCCGAGTCGCTTCCGCCAGTCGAGACGTCTTCAGCTTCTGGGGGGGAGGATGGTAAGTCGCTTCCCCCCCTGCCGCCATGTCAAGGCGCAGGGTTTGGAGACGGCTTTCTGCACTTTCAGCTTCCTGGCTCCAGGCCATCAACGACACCGGATCCACTGAGCGCAGCATGGTCTCGCGGATCTCAGGGTTCAGCCCCACTCGATACATTTCCACCAGAACATGTTCCGGCCAATTTTGAAGTTTTGCTGCTTGGTTCTGAAATTCGGCTGAGTATTCACGCACTGATTGGTGCCCCTGCTTGAATGTGCGTAGGAATGCCTTGGCTCTTTGCCCCGCATTCACGTCTTCAAACCGGGTTCTTAGTGCCCACATAAACGCTCGCAGGTCATGCAGCTCCGGGCCCCGGCTGTTGTGTAACCCTACATACCAGGTTGCTGCCACCCCTTTGAGCCGCGCCGCCACCACATCGATCCGACTGCCATCGTTCGGGAACAGGTGTCCTTGTAAAGCGATGAACTTCTGCACCGCACCACGAATTACGCCAAGTCTTCGGGGTTGCCATCGAAGGTCGCCTCCAGGAGATCCTTCGGCCGCACTCTTCCCGGTGCTGGCTGTTGCGGTGGAGTCACCAGCGCTGGTGGCCCCGGTTGGCCTGGGACCCCGGGAGGTGGAAGCGCTGGCCCCGCTGGTGCTGCGGGGGGTGCTTGCGGTGCTGGTCGTCTCGCCAGTGCTGTGTCTATCGACCACTCGACCATTTCCGGGAGCGCGTTGAACATCTCTCCGACCGCCTGCATCACTTGTTGCAAGGTTTTGTCGATGTCTTCCACTCGCTCCTCCATGGTGTCTCGGGCCTCGTCCGGGTTCGGTCTGCTCCGTCGATCCTTGGAGTGACCTGTCGCCCACTGTTCTTCAGCCATTTCAAACTGATCACCTAGGATGCCCAGGCCCTTTCCCTGGTACAACCCTTGATCATAAAGGCTCTCCCTTAAGCCACCCCCTCTGTTCGAAAAAGTCTCTCGGGTGCCTTGTGAGTCAAACTGGGTCCAGTCGTCCCACGCAGGCTTTATCCCCTTCACAAACCTCGAAGGGGTGAACGGCCACGGGATCGAGGAGGGTTTTGGCACTGTACCCCCCTCGGCTCCGGATGTCGGGGTCGTTGTGACTGGTGGAGCCGTGGTTACCGGGATGCTGCCTGTATCCCCCTCGCATGTTGGAATTTTCTCCTCGTCTCCGCTCATGTTGATTTCAACAGACTCAGAGTGATGAAGAAAAGCGGATTCTAAACACAATGTCCGATCCTCCACGCATTCAGACGAACACACGTGTATGAAACAGTAGTGTTTATTAAAGCAATGAAGAAGCTGGAACAGCAGGAGTGTTTAGAATGACCCAATAATGCAGGGCACAAGATATTAAACAGATTCATACAAAGACATAACCAATCATTATGGTTCCCGCTTTCACGGGTCTGTTAAACCTCGCGCCGAAAAGCCTGGGAGCCCAACGGCCTGAAACAGATAAACAATTATTTCATTCCCATGCGCTAGCTCATTATAGATAAAAGCAGAAGACACCACTCCACACCTGTTAACCTTGGAAGATAACATGTTACCAAGCATACTACTAGCGTTTACAGAAAGAATGTCAGCAGGAGGCATGAGCAGGGGAGAGACAGGCTGGCACTTGAGAGAACGCACAAATGTTACACAGAACTCTTTGGCAGCTAGCTGACAGGAGGGGGACTGTGTGTGTGTGTGTGTGCTGCTTTGAAGGGGGGCTGGCAGATGCAGGGAGGGGGTGTGGGGTGGAGGAGAAAGTGTGCATTTCTCAGTTGACCTATGAGGGTGTGATATTTGCTATGGTTGGGAAAGAGGCAGCTCTCATTGGCTGAATGAGTTTGTGGCCCCACCTCTCTCCTCGCAGCCTGCACTGCTGCAGTCTCTGCTGGGGAATTCCAACAGTCTCTCTCCAATACACAGCTGGCCTGAAGGATTTTCTCTGCTTTTGAACTCTATTTTCCTTTTAAAAAAGGTTGGATGGTGGGGTGGGGTGTTTGGGACTGGCATTCTGGTTGTCCACAATAAGTAAATTCTGTTGCTGTCTGTCTTTAAAAAGGCAAACTAACGATGCTTATGTGTTAAATCTCCTGCTTTTAAATGCTTTTACATTGGGGCTAGAACGGGGGGGGGGGGTGCATGTGTTGGGGTAAACAAAAACTTTTAGATTTTCCCTCTGTGTGTGGGTTGAGGGGGTTGGAACTGAATCTCTCTTCTAAGGGAGGGGGGTCTTGCTCCCCCCCCCCCTTGACTCTGTTTGTAGCATAGAAGGCCTCTGGAAAAGTTTTTGCTCTCTCGTGTGTATGGGGGAAGGGTGGGGGCTCTTTCTCGGCTCCGCCGACTTATCAGCTCCGGGCCAGAACAGCACAGTAGGACTTTTTAAAAGGACACTTTTTTCCCCTTTAGCTTGCCAGTCCCCAGCTGTCTGGCTCTGGGGCTTACAGAGGTCTGTTGGGCTCTCAGGGGGCTCCACAGGGGGGTCCTGGAGAGGAGGGGGCATCTCTCTGGGGTGGGGGCTCCCTAGATTTTTAAAAATACTAAGGGGTGTTTAAAAATACCATGTTAGCACAAGCATTGTACAGTTTGCACAGCAAAAAGCCTGCACTCTATTTCACACATGTCCCAGCCCCCCCCCCAAGCCGGTTCAAAGCATTCCCCAGCCACACACACACGGCCCCTTTGCACCCAAAAGAGTCAAAACACCCAGGGACTCCATTTTCCCAGTCCCCAGCCATGCACTACACCCTCGGGGGAAAGATGGCATGTGGCCGCCACACCCCCAAGGCTGCCAGCCGCCACCTTCCCCTACCAGCAGGGCCCTCAGGGAGGTGGGACTTCCCGTGGGAGGAGGGAGCACTCATCAAATCTTTGACATAACAGAATGTATGTATTAGGTCCTCCTCCCCTCTTCTCCACATGCAGCCAGCTGGGTGACCTTGGGTCAGCCACAGTTCTCCCAGAGCTGTTCTCTTACAAGCAGTTCTCGAAAGAGCTCTCTCAGCCCCACCTACCTCACAGGGTGGCTGTTGTGGGGAGGTGAGGGGAAAGGAGTTTGTAAGCTTCCGTGAGACTCCTTTGGGTAGTGAAGGGCAGCTGGGTATGAATCCAATCTCTTCTTCTTCACATGAAGCTGCCTTATACGGAATTAGCCCATTGGCCTATCAAAGTCAGTTTTGCCTTCATAGACTGGCAAGCAGCTCTCCTGAGTTTTAGAGGTCTTCCCCATACATTAGCCACTGCCTCCCCAAGAGCTGATGATAAGTGCCCTGAGAGAAACAGCCAGCAGAGATCGGGAAGGGGAAGGGAGAGACTTAAAGGGACGGTAGCCCGCAACGGTACTTTGACTCTCCCCGAGGGACAGGCAGTGCTGCGATTCTACTTTCACCTAAAAATAAAACCACAAATCATGTCTGAGAAAAACTGGAATGACAATGCAGAAAATACAGGGAATGCCAACGAGCTGTACTGTCTATCTATACCACTGGATTCCCCAACCTTTTGATATGGTGACTCACAAGTCCAAATTTATTTGATATGGTGAGCCGCTTAAAAACAACAACAGAGCATGCGCCAATCAATAAAGCCACAAAAGCCTGGAACCCACTTTTCACAGGCTTTGCGAACCACTTTTGGGTTGGGTCCTACAGGTTGAGAAACACTGGTCTGTACAGAATGAACAGACAAACTGTAGCCTTTCCAGACAGAAGGGTTAGTTGGTCAGTCTGGACAGACAATAATAGCTATTCATAGACAAAGTGTGTATATGTATGTGTGCATGAGAGAGAGGTGAGGGGGAGTCTTACTACCAAAAGAATATGCAGGTCGGAGGAGACAAACCTTCACTCCTGTCTTACTGTCCCATTAGGTATCACTTGCCCAGTCCAATTCCCACCATCGGTGCTGGGTGGAAAAATACCAACAGCTACAGATGGGGTGGTAAGGCAAGGCAGGTTAGAGAGGTCGATTTTTCTTAGTGGTGTACTCCTTTTTTCTTGTTGAAATATCACCCCCACACCTACTATATGGGGATATGTGAATGGGGCAGCCACATGAACAACCAGTGTAGATCCACCCACTTCATCTGGTTTTGCCCAGAAAGATCTTTGCTTCTTTCCGGCTCCCAAGTTCAGGATTCTACAAAAATAGAAACTAGAGGTCTGAATTAGTTCTCAGGAAAATGTGCTTTGGATCGATACTGGCAAATGTAAATTTCAGGAATTGCAGAAAGTAATTTAATTATGAAGTGCACACACCTTGACCATACACGCACACATGCAAGCACACACACACTCCAAAAACATGCACAAACATGCCCTTACAAGGGGACAGTGTTAGGAATTTGCCAGCTGAGCGTTGCAACACTCAAACAAGAAGTGACCACATTTAATTTATCCGAATGCATCATCTGACAGATGGGGCTAGCTGCAGTTACCCTTTTGACATGCATTCATCTCCGGACTCCTCTTTAGGTTCCCACCCCACCCCTCTTCATGAGTTGTTCACTTGACAACAAACAACACTCACTTAGAGAACACGGATCACCTACCCCTTCCACACGTCTTGCCAGAGATCAGGGGCTGCTTCAGAGCTGCTGCAGAGTTGCAGCATCAGGAGGACTCTGCTGTAGGTTTCCTTGCCCTCTCTGTGCAGAAGAAGTGGGGGTGGGGTTCACTTCACTGCATTCTGCAATTGCTGCATCTCGTCACAAAAAACCAATTTTGACAGTGTTCATTTGTTTATTTTCCTCTCCTTCACCCCTTTTGCATTTCAGGTGTCAAAAAATAAAGAGCCACCAGGAAGCCCCTTTGCAAATGAATGAGGTTGAGGAGCGTGAGTCAGTCTGATCGCCTGCAGGGAAGCAAAACTTGGACGGCCCTAGTGAAATATGGCACTGGAAGAGATGCTGCTGCGCAGACTGTTCTTTGAGCACAGAAGCCTGCCTGGGGCCGAAACGGCAGGGGGACATCTAACCCGCAAGAGTGTGTCTTGCATACGCACTTTAAAAAACAAACGAACCTGGATTTAGTTGCCGAGAAAGATGGTGAACTTACATTTATTTATTTACATTTATTTATTTACAAATAGATATTTTCTATTAAAAATATCCTAGACGGGGTGAAAAATTAAAAACAAGAAAAGCCTGAGACATTGCAAAGGAAAGAATTGGCAGTAAATAAAAATCCAGCAAAACGCCAAGAGGCAAAACAGGAGAAATTGGTTTTAAGGCCCGCTCAATAATTTTCCAGCAAAGCTTATTCGAATAGGAAATCCTTTGCTGAGAACTTAAGCATCTAGAAAGACCTCCGTAGGCATCGTGTCTCATACTTGGGGTGCCAGGGTGGAAAAAGCCCTTTGGCAGATAACTGTGCCTCAGATCTCCCTCAGGTGTGGAATATTCACCTGCCTCTTCCGAGCAAAACTTAATGATTGGTGAGGTTCAGATGGGAACAAGATTCCCTGACATTGGGCCTACTGAAAGCAGCACAACATTTTTCTCCAGGTCACAGAAGAACTGTCTGAAGGATTTGTTCCTCTTTCTCTCTTTTCTCCCTTTCACTGTGCATATTTATGAACATCGTTAAGTCCACAAAACTTAACATCAACGTCAAACAAAGATCCATGAATGTTTACCACTGTAGCCACGTGTGTTCAGCTGTGATGTGTAGGTCCCATGTCTGTGAGATGTCTGACATTTATAGAAGCGTGTGGTGAGCTGTCTTACTTGTCTGTATAGCCAGTATTTGTCCTAGACTTGTAGTCTAATGCTGGTTAGTTAAAGGGGGTGGGTGGGGGGATTTTAAGACTGTCAGTGGCATTTGAGAGGGCCACCAAAATAGCATTGTCAGGGCACTTCCTGTATTTCAGAAAGCATAACAGAAAACAACATGCATATTACATGCCTGAGAGATCCCAAAGGTTCCTGCTGCAAAATGTCTTCTTACTCTTCTGTTGGGTAATACTGGGCTGTTCCCTCCACTCCTGTACTAAGCAGAAAAGGAAGGAGAGGAAGCCAAACCTTGTGTGTATCCCCCCATTGTGTTGGGTTGTCGTCAGCCGGTTGCCTTTTGGCAGGGTTGCCAAGGTTCAAAATAATTTTTTTTAAATGAGATAATGCCAGAGTAGTGCTCATTGCAGCCACCACAATGCCTTGGGTGGTATCCCATCTGGTCTGGTGACGTTGGGGTGGGGGTGTAGGCAGCAGTAGAGAGTTAAACTGGAGGAGAGTGTGGGGACTCTTTGTTTGTTTGTTTGTTTATTTAATATTTGTATTTATAGCCCACCCATCCCACAAGCTGGCTCAGGGCGGGTAACATCATAAAAACAGTACAAGAAATATGATTAAAATTAAACAAGTTAGTAATTTAAACAACCAGAAACATTAAAACCCAATCACACTTCTGACAGTCACTGGTTGCATGGTTCTTTAGCATATTATTTGGGTTAACAGGTGGATAGGTGACAACCCCTTCAGGGAGGCCATATAGAGGCGTCCGCTGCCTGACTTATGTGCTACAGCTAGGCCCAAATATCCTGTTGTGCTTGTCCCACTGTAGCACAAACTCTTGTGATGAGTGCCCACTTGTGGTGTCCATGTTGTTGGCTGACGGCCAGACTTGGAAATTAGCTCTTGCTCTTCTGGTGGCAAACTCAGAGGGCTGTTGTGACCCTAAGGAAAGGGAACAGGAAACAAGATAGTCTTGCAGTTCCTGGTCCCATCTGTGGTGTCCTTACAATGAGAACCTCAAGGGAATGGGTACAAGACAGCATGGAGATGAGACTGTGGGGAGTCATGTGTGTGTACCCATCCCACCATTTAAACACATACATGTGTCCCACCACCCCAAATCTTTAATCTTTACTTCAGAAGAAATATTGGTTTTAATGGGACTGGCTTTAAAAACAGAGGGGGGGGGACATAAACAAGATCTGTTTAATACCTTTATTGAATACCAACCAAATGGTTTGTGTCAGTTTGGTTGGTCCCAATAAAAGGTATCACGTGGATTTTGTAGCAGTCTTAAAGAGCTGACTCTGGTGAACTGTCCCCCTTGAGTATCTACCCAGGCAGTTCCAAATACCATATTTACTTAAAAGGAAGGTGACTCTGTATGTAAGATGACCCCCCCCCAAAAAAAAGTTATACACCATTTTTTAAAAAAACCTGGAGATAACTAACTGGCATGTGAATAGATCAAGATAGATAGCTGTTTGTCAGCAGCACCAGAAAAGAGCAAGAGTCCAGTAGCACCTTAAAGATTAACAAAAAAATATGTGGCAGGGTAGGAGCTTTCGTGAATCACTGCAGAGTCTGAAGAATTCACTGCCACAGGAGGTGGTGGTGGCTACAAGCATGGACAGCTTCAAGAGGGAATTAGATAAGCATATGGAGCAGAAATCCATCACTGGCTATAGATAGGAACTCTCAGGCTGGGGCAAGTGATGCTCTGTATTCTTGGTGCTGGGGGGGGGGGGCAACAGTGGGAGGACTTCTAGTGTCCTGGCCCCACTGCTGGACCTCCTGATAGCACCTGGTATTTTTGGCCACTGTGTGACAGAGTGTTGGACTAGATGGGACATTGGCCTGATCCAACACTGGCTTCTCTTATGTTCTTAAGAACTGAGCAGTGACTCACGAATGCTCATACCCTGCCACATATTTTGTTAGTCTTCAAGGTGCTACTGGACGCTTGCTCTTTTCTATTGTATGTAAATACAAGAGAATCCCCTCTTTTTTGATACCATACCTGGGGGGGAAACTATACTTATATTGACATAAATACTGTAGTTAAAGGTTTTCAGAAAAGAGGGCAGCAGTTTCCACTGATTCCCCTGTCTTGCTGCATCCCCCCACCCCCAATTTTGTTGCTTTCCAGTGAACCCTCAGGAAACAGTAGAGGGCAAAGTGGGAGGGGGAAATTGGCAGAAATCGCCGTCAAAAATTTAAGTGCCTGTAAGTTTTCAGAATGCACCATTGGATGGAGGCTGGTAGCAAGGAATGCTCTATATTCTTGGTGCTTGGGGGGGGGCAACAGTGGGAGGGCTTCTAGTGTCCTGGGAGGGCTTCTAGTGGGAGGGCTTCTAGTGCCCTTTCTCCTTACTGCTGTTTCTTCTGGCTCGTGTTATGAACATCTAGTAGGATCAGGAGAATTTCAAAGCAGGCTAGTCAAAATGCCTGATGAGTTGAAACCTATTTCAGGAAACGTCTACAACATTTCCACTGGACTGGAGAAAAGAAAAACTGTTAAAGTGACTCTCATTCCAGTGTTGAAACTGCACGAGGAATCCAAGGCTTTGAGATCATGGTGAGACGGAATAAGGTTTCCATCTTGTTTCTGATCCTGTTCCTGTGCCTTCAGTACAAGCAGAGGTAGTTTTTCCATGCCGCTGGAATAAGTGGTGGGGAACATCTCTGCATGTCCCTCTCATGTTAATGAGGCAGGAGGCCTTTGAGGCATGAGCTGGAAAACCTTATTCACAAGTTACAGTGAACACACATACACAATACACTTGTATTTTCTTTATACATGCATTGAAGTAATTCTCATGGTCTGTTCTAGGTGTGTACAGCTGAATGTGTGATTGAAACACCACATTGATCCATTATTTCTGTAGGGCACCCGTGTTGTTCTGTAGTAGAAGAGCTGGGTTTGAGTCCACCAGCACCTTAGAGACCAACAAGATTTTCTGGGTATAAACATTTGAGAATCAAAGTTCCCTTCATCAGATGAGGGATGTTAATTCTTAAAAGCTTATACCTTGGAAATTTTGTTGTTTTTAAGGTGCTTCTGGATTTGACTCTTGCTCGTCTACATTGATCCTGGTACTGGTCCCTGATTTCATTTGTAAAGTGAATGTGTGTTAGCTAGTTCTTATAAAGAGATGTATGCACATACATAGAGGATGTACGTGTGTTGATTCTAAACAGGGCTACTGTCTCAGCTCTTGCACAACTCCCTGCTTGTTTCAGTGGGGGGGTGTTATGGAGAATTTCGGGATCACTTGTGCTTCATGGGGTAGATCTCTGCCTCTTGCTCTGATACCCTTAAGTAAAGGTAAAGGTTTCCCTTGCTTGAAAGCCAGTCAAATCCGACTCTAGGGGGTGGTGCTCATCTCCGTTTCCAAGCCGAAGAGCCAGCGCTGTCCGAAGACATTTCCATCGTCATGTGGCCAGCATGATTAAACTCCAAGGTGCACAGAATGCTGTTACCTTCCCACCTATTCATCTACTTGCAATTTCTTGCTTTTGAACTGCTACGTTGGCAGGAGCTGGAACCAGATATGGGAGCTCACTCCATCATGCAGCACTTGGGTCTCGAACTGCCGAGCTACTGACCTTCTGGTCTGCAGCTAAGCGTCTTAACCACTGAGCCACCGCAGCCCTGACACCCTTAATGGGCCCTAAAATGGCTCCTGCTCAGGGTTAATACCTCACTGTACTACTGGCAGGACCTTTTTTAAAAAGAAGAAGAAATCCAGTTAAGAGAAGCCACCGTATTTGTTTCCCCCTTAGAGTTCCCATGCTTGTCAATGGAGTAATAATACGGAGGAAAAGGTTGTCCTGTCTACACATCACATTTAAACCAGTTCTAAACCTCATTAACTGTCAAGGAACCATAGGCACTGTGGTTCTGCGAAGGGGTTAAATGACTCCAAGGAAAATATAGTGCTCTTACATATTTATCATTTCCAGAATTACTGGGCAGAGGTGGAGAACTGTGGGTATTTAAACTGGTTTAAAATTGGTAGTGAAGATGTGACTGTGAGGCTCTGTTAGCTTTCTGTAGTATTGTTATCTCCTCTTTCATACACAGACTGTTTGAAAATTATTCTGGCAGCATAGAAATTACGTTCCTTTCAGGACCTCAGATGGGGCTGGTGGAATGGCATTCCCAGGGAACTGGCACTCCCTTCTCTTACCAGGGTGCCAATTTCATAGTCGGGACACCAAGATGGGCCCCTGATCCATATCGACGAGTTAAACCCATCTAGTAGCAGCCACTCACAGACAATGGCACTGCCAAGTTGCTACACGTTGTACTGTTTGTTTCTCTTCACTGTTAAAATAGGTGGGATACTTCAATAAAACTCTACTTGAAAAATGATGCCTGTTCTTATGTTTCAGTGCACTGATTGCATGTCTACGCAAGGTGCTTGAATACAAAATCTTTGGGCTCCGGGGGTCAAGCCAACTCACGCAGGTGTCAAGGGAAAGCAGGACACCTATACCTGGGATTATTACTGCGGAATGACTCTGATTTGTTTATTTATTTATTTATTAAATTAGATTTGCTAGGCTGCCCTTCCCTACAAGTAGGGCTCAGGGCGGCTTACAACAAAATTGTATGCAATAAATGATTTAAGTTAAAACCAGCATTAAAACTACATTAAAAAAACAGATCAATAAATAAAACCATATACATTCCAAGATGGGAAGGAACATCCAGCTCCCCAGCCCCCTGGGGGGGAGGGGTTATGATGGATGGGGAAAATACATGAGATGCCAGGTATCATACTGTCCGATCACTGTCCTCAACCAAATGCCTGGTGGAACATCTCTGCCTTGTATACTCTGTGGAAAGGTAGTAACTCCTGCAGGGCGTGGATGTTCTCTGGCAGAGAATTCCACCAGGCGGGGGCCAGGGCTGAAAAGGCCCAGGCCCTGGTTGAGGACAGCTGGATCTCTCTCGGGCCGGGGACCACCAGGAGGTTCTTATTTCCTGAGCGTAACGGTCTTCCAGGGGCATACTGGGAGATATGTAGTCCCCTGACCGCTAAGGAGAGCAAAAAGAGAGATAAAACATCCCTGTTTAGATGCCAAGACACTGCTTACCCCTGAACGCCTTCAAAGCATCATGAAGATAGTTCCTGGAATTTAATTCTAGACACACTTTCTCCCCCGGTCATCAAACACAGATACTCTCTGACAAAGATCATGTCCCACAGAGGAATTTTTAAAAGTCGTGGAATTCTTTTTTACTGGGATGAACCAAAACACAACAAAACAGTGCACAAACTTAAAAAGAAAAACAATGTTTCCGTCCACGAAGCTGAGATCTGTGTCTTGGGCAACTTTGTTTCTGGACAGCACACACACTAACCAGATGGGCTCTGCTGTGCTATGTGCCTTGAGCAGTCTGCTAATGAAATAATTCCATCACTTAGAAGCCAAACTGTGTCTTTTAATTGTTGCTTTAGTTTGGGACTAAAGGCTGAAGTCCTACAGGAAGAAGAAGTTCTAGTGAATGCTGGGACTTGCCTCTTAAGCACACAATGATTAAGGTTATGCTGTCTGCATTATTGCTATTGACTGCTTTAAAAATCCATGCATTGTTGTCTGAAGATTAGTTGTCAAGGGCTGTGGAATGAACATTATGTTGAGTATATCTAGCATAGGAACTGAACTGTACTTGCCGTAATAACTTGTATTAGTTGAAAATTAGCAAATCCCCCTGAAGGAGCAAGGCTGTATAATTTGGAGAGTCCTCCAATTAGAAGTGGAAATCAAAATGAGAAGGTGCTGCATTCTGATTATGTTTATCTACATCATAAAGAGGCAATTATGCTGATTTCAACACCAAACAAATCAGTAGATTTTTTAAAAACGAGCTCAGGAGCCGCAGAATTTGATTCCAATAGACAATTTTTAAAACTGGGATTGCCAAATGATGAGAGGGGGGCCCAAGCATTAGGGTAGCCAACTCTGGGTTTGAAAATACCTGAAGATTTTGGAGGGTGGAGCCTGAGGAGGGGGGAGTTTGGGGAAGGGGAAAAATTCAGTGGGGTATAATGCCATACAGTCCACTTTCCAAATCAGCCTTTTTCTCCAGGCCAATAAGGCCAGTTGCCTGGAGACCAGTTGTAATCCCAGATCTATAGCCACTACCTGGAGGCTGGCAACCTCTTGTGTTGCCATGAAGCCACTGCAGATGGCATTATTGGCAGGTAGCCCTGTCATAGGTCTGGAATGTGGAGGGGTGCCCTCCAGTTTTCTGTCTCAGCTCTCCCTGGCTCACCAACTGTTTGCTATCTTATACTTGACCTTGTAGATGCTCCAGCTGCAGTTTTACTCGGCTGGGAAAGTTAACGGCTTTTGCTTTGCCCACACGTGCAAGATGTATCCATTGGCTCATGCTTACAGGGGGGATGTTTGATTCTAGTATAAGTCAGAGCCCCTAGTATTGGCGGCTATTCCTGACACAAGCTGTATACGTGTCTCTAGTACTGGACCTACCAATAAACAGTTATCTTCTCATGAAGCTCTGTGTTGTGTAACCTGACTAAGAACCCTGACAATTATTAAAGAGTCTTTAATATCACTGCCTTGCTGGACTGTGAAGAGTGTGTGCCAGGGCAATGGACAGAGCAGTGGTCCTAAGTGAAGTGCCCAATGCTGGACTATGGACTGTACACTGTGGCCAAGGGAAACCTTGTGCCAAAGAAGTATGCCGAGCCAGATGTGGACCCAGGACTGCAGAAGCCTTCTGCCCTGACCTTCTGCATCCACACAAGGACTGTGATCAGTGTTCCCTCTAAGCTGAGTTAGTGTGAGCTAGCTCACAATTTTTGAGCCTCTGGCTCACACATTTTTGTCTTGGCTCAGGAAGGATGGCTCCAGAGCAAACTAGTTTATCCAGCAGCCAAATCTCTTGCTCACAACTTTAATGCCAGTAGCTCACAAAGTAGAATTTCTGCTCACAAGACTCCACAGCTTAGAGGGAACATTGACTGTGATACAGACCAACAGCCCTGGCCTCCGTGAACACAGACAGTAGCAGCCCTGAAGAGAATCCATGCTCTGATGGAGGACCAATCTTCCTGCACAGAAGCCATGAAGAGACCTCTTTTTCACCACGTGGCACATTCCCCCCCCCTCCCAAGCCATTCTCAAACAGAGATTGTTGCCCAGCTAAAGACAAAATAAGTGATTAAGCCTCCCTGCCACCTATCCAGATAACTCCCCTGCCAAGCATTGAATCATTAATGTGAAGCACCGGACCAGTGATGTGATTGGATCCCTCTACCCTCTCCTTTGTCTCAACCCTTTCCCCTGCCGACTATCAACCCTAAATCACCCAACTGTCATTTTCCTTTGTCTCACCTATCCAGAGTATTTTTTTTTCCCTAAAACTTCCTGGGACCCAGTGACCACCTGGCCATCACCTCAGGTCACAATTTGGCTACTTAAGGAGCTTTCCCTGAGTTTGCTCCTTCTTGGTTCCATTCCTGATCAGTTTGAAACTACTCCACATGTGTTGCTTGTCAGCCCACAATCCATCCCCCTCTTTTAGTTTCCCTTTCACTGCATGATCTGCTCATTTCGTTGAACAGGTAACATATCACGCCCCAATGATACTTTCTGCTAATGCAAATGTCGCTATCTTTTCATAACTGCTTTCCTACTACTGTATTGAGTGTGTGTGTGTTTGCTACTTTTATTATATGCTTGATAGTTATTAAGTAAAAGACCAATTATTTCATCAACGTAGAATCGTAGCGTTGGAAGGAACCCCCCAGGGTCATCTAGTCCAACCCCCTGACCCCTTCTTGGAACATTAAGACCTCTCAGTCGTCTTCTCTCCAGGCTAAACATGCCAAGCTCCTTCAACCTTTCCTCATAGGACTTGTTCTCCAGACCCCTCACCATCTTTGTTGCTCTCCTCTGGATGTGTTCCAGCTTGTCTATATCCTTCTTAAATTGTGGTGCCCAAAACTGAACACAATACTCTAGATGAGATCTAACCAGAGCAGAATAATCTGATCATTATACTTCTATTGATACAGCCCAAAATCACATTTGCCTTTTTAGCAACCACATCACACTGCTGACTCATGTTCAGTGTATGGTCTACTAAGACCCTTAGATCCTTTTCGCACATACTACTGCCAAGACATGTCTCCCCCAACCTATAATAATGCATTTGATTTTTCCTACCTAAATGCAGAACTTTACATTTATCCCCATTGAAATTCATTTTATTTGTTCTAGCCCAGTTTTGCAGCCTGTCAAGATCATCCTGTATCCTGACTCTGTCTTCTACCGTATTTGCTACTCCTTCCAATTTAGTATCATCTGCAAATTTAATAAGCTTCCCCTCTATCCCTTCATCCAAATCATGGATAAAGATGTTGAACAAAACAGGACCCTGCTTTCCCCCCCCCCAACAGGTACCCCCGGAACTGGTGCCCCAAGGCCCGAGACCGTGGGCCCCACTGGATGTACCGGGGCCGGGACCAAGGGTGGACCTGATCCCGGTGCCGCAGCCAGACAACCCAAGAGATCCCCTGCACCCCCCCCCGAAGGATCTGATTGAGGCAACATTCAACGGGGACCCGGAGGAGCTATCCTACTTCATGGTTAGAGTAATGAAATTCGTGGAAAGGTGGGGTCACCTGTTCCCGGATGACAGCACCCAAGTGGATGTCATTGCTGCTCATTTATGGGGAGCTGCCGCGGCATGGTATGTGAGGCTGCACAATGTGCGGTGCCCAGAGCTAGTGAACTTGGAGCTTTTATGTGGGCGTTGCGTGCCCAGTTCGAAGATCGGAATGCCGGGCCCAAAGCAAGGGCCTTCTTATGCACCCTGAAGCAAGGGAAGTGGTCCATGAGAGAATACTAGTTGGAGTTTAAATTGCATGCTGCCAAGGTCCAAAACTGGCCAGATCAGGTCTTAGTGGAGTTGTACCGGGTGGGGTTGAACCCGGAGATCTGCGAAACGGTCCTGCGTGCAGTAGACCCAATTTCCCTCTCTGTGTGGATGCAAAAAGCGGAGAGTGCAGAGGCTCGGCTGAACACCCTTCTTTAGGCTCCTCCCATTTTCCTTCTCATAGGAATCTGGTCTCCTCGTTTCATGGGCTCTGGGAATTCTGACTCTGGTATACACAGGTTATGTCCCTATATTTTATGCCAATTGCTATATTTAATTCATAATTCCCCCAAGCTTAATTAAAGAAATAAGGCAATTTGGCTAACACTTGTGCCTTAGCAGAAGCTTGATATATAGAACTCAACCACTAATGATTTTCAGAAGAGGAAGAACTATTTGCTGATGCTACTAAAGATACAGGAGCAGTGGTCTACTGAAAAACTGGCAACCCCAAAATGCTAGTGGCAGTTCTTTGTTTCCCTTCAGGGGCTCAGGGTATGTACTGAGTTGCCAGCTTTGTAGTCAACCACTTTTCATGTATTTCTAACAGCCACTTGATTTGCAGACATAATAGCACCTATGAAAAACCTTCCATGCTGACTTCTGCACATCACAGTGTTATTACAAGTTTAGGAACAAGCAGACCATCTTTCCTGGTCAATTGGTAACCCTAGCAACTCTGTATTAAGTATTCTGTTCTGTCCTGGCCATCAGAATCAAATAGAATTAAAGAGATCACCAACGTTCACAATAACCTGGATCAGAAGAACACAGATTTGTCTGGCCCTTGATGCTTTGCAAATAGGACATTGTTTCTCCAAAAAGCTCTTCTGTGGTTTGGAATATTAACAAGTGATTCTGCATATGTGCAGTCAGTGCTGCTTGGATTCCCCTGTTGCTGCATAAGCAGATGTTCTTTAGCTCTCTGGATGAAACTCTTGTAGACTGCTGCATGAGTCCACAATCAAACAGACTTTTGACAAGTACTTTCTCCCCATTTGAGTCAATTCTCTTAGTTTCTTGCAAATGGTTCTTACTCTCCATGGAGATCTACCAGCCTGTCTCAGCAATGCTGGACTTGGCTCTCTTTGTGCATGCAATGCTGTCAGCCATGGTTGGTGTGGGCACCATCTACACATTTGCACCAGTATCACAAGACTACTCTTGGAAGAGAGGAACTTTTGAATGGACACTTACCCAAAAAGTTTGGAATTATCAAGCTGATTCTTCTAAATCACCCCATAGGGTTGTTGTGAGGATAAAATGGCAGAAGGGAAAATGGTGCTTACTGATCAGGGCTGTGATCACATGCGCCTTAAGATCTGACATAGCTGCAAATGCCCGATGGATCTAAAGGGAATTATCAGACAGCAACATCTGGGAAACGTCCTGCAGTCATCAGCAACCTGTGCTGCTCTGCCACGGAAGCAGAGTTAAAAGACACCGGTGAAAGTCCAGCTCTAACCGAGTTCCGACAGGCCACGGATGGACTTTCCCTGGTCTGATCATGCAAGCACACACTCATGCTTTTGGGATGGTCTGATCATCCCGACTCGTTGCCGTCCCCCCCTTGCAGTCTACGCATAATCGCGTACGCCATGGGGAACTCTCAGTACGGAGGTGCGATTTCTCGTTTATGTGCATGGGAAACAAATGGCAAAAAAACCCATGACTCACCAGGGGTGGCATCTGATCATACACAGTGACGGGCTGCACCTGCAGCACAAAGGGGATGTGTGATCTTGCAACTGCGGGTCAAATTCCTCCGGAGAGAATAGCTTTGCTTCCCCTCCGCTCCAACTGGCGCGTGTGATCACAACCCAGATCTCCCTGGAGGAAGGTCAGGATTTTTAAAAAGTACTAAATAAATAAGCAAATGGGTGATTGATTGGGTATGCTGGCCCAGGTACTTTAAGATTAGATATCTGAGGAAGAGGCGGAGTTGGTTTTTATACCTCCCCCCTCTTCACTACCTGAAGGAGTCCCAGAGTGGCTTACAATTGCCTTCCCTTCCTCTCCCCACAAGAGAGACCCTGTGAGGTAGGTGGCGCTGAGTCCAACACTCTGTCACACAGTGGCCAAAAATACTGGGTTCAGCTCTCTGGTTCCATATATTCCTTTCATCTAAATTCTTGATTTAAATCTATGCTTAATCTTCATGTGATTTAGAGCTTCGGATGGCGAAGAAGGCAATGAAGTAATCACTCTTATAGAAATTAAATGAGGTAACAGCTTGAATTAATAAATGCCATAAGGCCAGTTTAGGTTTTCCCTAATCACTGCTAGAAAGACAGCATTTGGCTGCTTGTGCCATCTGAGATGTCAGTCACTGTGGCTGTGATGTGCCCAATAGCTCCTTTAATTGCTACCACATTTTAAACACTCTTCTTGAAGTGAAACCTTTTAAGAGACATCACAGGAGGATACGGCTGCAGTGGCAGCTTCACCCATTCCATCAAGATGAAAGCAGCTGCATTCCAGTCCCTGGAAAGGCCTGAGCCCACTTTTTGGTTGTTGCTCTGCAGTAAGGCCAGTTGCCAAATATCGGTTTTCTGCTCCTTAGTAATCCCAACAATGTTACCTGTGCCTTTGCATGCTCACAGTGGAGTTATTCGTTTTAATAACTTATTTATGAAAATGCACCCACTATAAAGGCTCCAGGCCCCAATAAAGAAGAAGCTGTCAGAGAGCCTGAGGTGTGTTAAAGACTGACAAGAAATGCCCCCCCCCCAACGATGAAATAGAGGAGAAGAAGATCAGCCTCAGTTTGCCTCAGGGCTGTGCAGGGGAAATAATTTATTAACCATTCAACTTCTAGTTAGTTTCAAAGATTTCTCTCTTGCTCTGTTATTAGTATCTTAAAGGAGAAAAAAACGCCAGAAAGTTTACTGTCCTCTCCCTGCCCAGGACAGCCCCAAGGGAAAAGCAGCAGCATTAAGAGAGCAGCTTAACCCTGCTTCTCCCAGCAGCACAGTGCTGGCAGGGGAGGAAGTTGGGACTATCCCACTAGTTAGGGCTTCCAGACCCCCTGGTAAAATGGGGATCCCGCCACTGCCAGGACCCACCTTCTTGCCACTGATCAGCTGGCCAGCGGGGAGAACCTACCCCCCAAAAGAGGGAGATCCATCTGATGTGCAGTGATGTCTATGTCACTGCCCATGTGACCTGGAGGTGATGTCATCACATCTGAGACTTCAGGGTGACACTGGTATTTGGGCACATATTCTATGGTAGAAGCCATAGAGTTTTGCCCAAATACCAGAGCATCTCCCGGATGTGATAACATCAAATCTGGGTCACTTGGGCAGTGACGTGGACATGTCACTGTACATTAGATGGGCCTCCCTTCTGTTCCTGGTAAGTTCCCCCATCCCCCATTGGTTGCCAGGAGGGACTTGGCAACCCTACACTAGTTTGCTAGCAGCAGTTGAGTTCCATTAGGGATATATTTGTTTTCTTCTCTGCTTGCAGATGTTTAGCCTACATGTGGCAACTTGGCAAGAGGCATTGGCATGGTTCTTAGCTGTGGCTTGCATCTTGGAGCCTGCCTTAGTCAGCATCCAGGGTGCAGGATGTATTTGTTTTCTTTGTTTATTTCAATTGTATTTATTTATTACAAAATTTATATCCTGCCTTTTCTGACCTTACAAAGCAAATTTAGTTGCTCTGCATTGTGAACATTTCTGTAAGCCATTTTGGGTGCCTTTAGTGAGAAAAGTGGCATAGAATTGCCCAAATAAATAAATAAATAAATAAATAAATGAAAATCTGTACACGTGGGTTTCTTTAATGGGCCAAATAGCCCCCCAAAAAAGGATTTAGGTTGGGAAAACACATGGGAAGGAAGGCTGAAGCCCCTTCTCCATGCATGCCACAGTCATGATCTGAATCAGGCACCGTACACATGGGAATTAAGAGGTGCACAGAAACCATAACACTCATCTGACTTTTACATAGGACAGGACACAAGGTGGAGACCCTGGCCTGGACCCAGCTTGTATATTCAACAATGTCTAAAGAGGCCTTATTAATGTCAGAAAAAATGCTAATGGACTTTCTATTTATCTGCCCAGGGTGGGGAATTGCTAACCCACTGTTACCGGAAATCCTCCTAGTGAGAATTATTCCTGTGGCCCAACTCTGCCTTATATACGACAGTGGGCTGTGAGTTCGTTTACCCGTGTATCCAGAGGGCGGAATCAGAATGGACTCTCCTATTTCCCAGGAAATGAGACAACACACTAATGTTTAATGAATAAATGTTGTCTTTACTAAATATTGTTGATCACAAGCACACAAAACAGATGCTCTCACGCATACACTCAAGTTCCTTTTAGTTCACAGTAGATACAGAAAACAAGCAGTAATGAAAATAATAACTTCAGACTAACAATTAGGGTACACGCAGAAGGGTAGCGTTGATACTTATCTGACTTCCAGGCGAGAAGTAATTCTTCTCAGCAGAAGGAACAGGAACAAAAGTACTATCTTTAGGGATTCTAAAAACACACTGAATGGTCCAGCCAGAGAATGCTTTAAGAATTACCTGCAGTAGACTTAAGTTGCAAGGTGAAGATAGCAAGGGGGATGGTTAACCAAGAAAATCCGAAGAAACAAAGGCTGTGTTTCTTCTTATAAAACCTAGCTTTGGGGGTTGGCATAAGGCCAATCTACACTTACAATCCGTCCCCTTTTCTATGCCTATAGGTTGAAGGGTTGTGATGCATCTACCTAGAGGGGAGTGGGGCGATATTCAAATTCTACCCTACACTTCAATGGGAGCCATGTGGCAAGGTGTCAAAGTTACATTGCCATAGTAACTTTTGACTTGCAGATGCTGGCCTGGTTCAAGAAGGCAATAACAGGATGTTGTCTTTTGTGATGCCAAACCAGATACGAGGGGTTACATGTTATGTCGAAGATCTCCAATGGTGGGAGAGTTGTAGTTCCCAAGACTTCACGAGGCTGAGCTTAATGGCGAACGTCTTCTTTATCCCAAAGCAGGCTGGGAAGGTGTGTGTGTATGCGTGTGTCCATTAGCATACTCATAGCAGGCCCTGCACATTGCAGCTTCCAGGTGCAAGCATAGAGGCAAAGCAAGCAAACCCAAGGCACACAACGTTTCCCATATCCCACATACACAAATGCAGAGACAATTACAGACATGCAGACATCAGCCTAGCACAAATAATACATTCAAAGCACACTTGGCAACACCACAGCCCCCATTTCCTGATCCCAAGGAATTGAGGAGTGGGAGGAAAACTCACCTATATTATTGTGATGTTCTAGGAATTTCCCAAGGTCTCTATAGTAATGACCAGAGAGACTAGGTGAGGCAGCCTAGAGAGTCACCCAGAAGTCACATCACATCTTCCCCAAACTCCACTCTCCTTAAGTATTTCCCCCAGATCTCCCTGGATTTGCCTAGGGAACCCTACATGCTAATGAAGTCAGCCACTCTCACAGTGACCCTAGATTTAATGGGGCCCATCTTGTCCTCTACTATGCTATCTACCTGGAACCACTGGGAGAAACCCAGATATTTGGGGAGAGAGGTCACTGATACATCAATGAAACTCACCTCCATTTGTCCATTTCAACAGAATCAGTGGAGACAAGTGGACATTTTGAACAGATGTCTGGAGGCAGTAATGGGACGCCTGGAGAAAGTGGATTTGTACAAAGGGGGAATGGTTGGGATGTTCTTTTGGGAGGGAAGATGACATTTATTGAGTGCTTCCCTTATTGTACTTGATGATGAAATCTTTTTTTGGAAGCTCAAGTGCTTTCCTCAGCACACTCCCTCTTATTCTCATGCTCCTGAGCCAGAGAGTAGAGCACTGTGCTGACATACTATCAATACACTCGAAATGTTTTGAAGAAACCGTCTTGTGACCACAGAGATAGAATCCAGCAACATGCAGCTGAAATAAAAACTGAAAGGCACCCTCGGTTGTTATTCACTGCGGGCACAGACTGTCATCACTCTACCCCCCTGGCATCTCTGTGATTAAAAATATACTATCGTTATTAGAACACCAGTTCCTCATACTAGTTTTCTATGTGGAAGGAATGTTTTTGTAAGGGGGAGTATTCCATCATGAGAACCTGAATTATCAGGGTAACAGTCATGGGCAGGAAGAACGACCATAAATTCAAGCTGTGTCCAAACAAGACTGAGGAACCATTGCTCAATAGAAGGGCTCTGCTGGGATTGAGGAGTCAGCCTGTTTTGAAGGGGCTACATTCCTTTTGAAAGTTCACATTCACAGTCTGGGGTAATATTAAATACAACACTGCAAATGGACATTCCAGTGTCATTCGTGGTACATTGCACATTTAACCAACTTTGGATTATTGACTGACAAAACTGGAAATGATGTCATGTACTAAGGTGACGGTTTAGGATACTCCAAATCTCTACAGTTAAACCATAGAGTTTGGGGCAAATCCCAAACATCACCCTGACATGATGACATGACTTCTGGTTTTGTGCTGGAAGTGATATCATGTGTTGGTATGATGCCAGAGGACTGTACTCCCCATTTTCTGCCTGCTAGCCTGTGACACGGCAGCAGGGAATGGAGGGCCCCCCCACCTCTTCTTGGAACATTAAGACCCAGACATGCTCTGTTCTTATTCAGGTTTGATTACTACAATGTGGCCCATGTGGGCAAGCCTTTGAAGAGGTTTTTTGGAAGTTCCTTTTTAACCAGAATGCAGCAGCAAGATTGCTAACTGACTCCTGCACACAGTGGTGGCTGGTAATGTTTGGAGCTGGTGGGGCCAGTTTCTTTTGCTCATGCATAATGAGCATCACTACAACAGCTGTAGTAGTGTATGTGTTCAGCCCACATGTACCGTTTTCACCTTTGGATAACTGCTGCACAACAAACAAAAAGCCCGTTGCTGACATTTACCCCGTAAGGTATTTTTCAAAAACAGTGATAGTCATTACTTATGTTATCACATTAGACCTGATACTTACCCCCCCTTGTATATTTACATTTTTGTAAATTAAGTTAGGCACCTGTCAGCTATTGCCGACATTCCTTCCCATGCGCTTAATTGCATCTGAGCTGTTACGCATATCTCTCAAGGCCACTGGAGGAGTTGGTGTGTCTGGAATCCGTGGGAAGCTTCTTACCTTCCCAGCTTCTGCAGCCGTTAGTTATCTGCCAAATGCCCGCGTGCGGGAGCCCATCTAATTGGGTACTACGTGGGGGGTGCATACGAATGCCCTATATCCTATTATGCGCATAGGTAGCCCACCATTCCTAACAGTGTTCATGTTACTGCATCTATAGCTTTTCAATAAAAGTAAAACCTTCTTGGAAGCTTGTACTTCGTTGTTTTGCTGTGGATCCTGACATTCTGTTAGGGATCCTTTCATTCCCTATCTCAGCGCATCTATCACCCCGATATGAGCGACGGAGAGGGGAAACCCTTACCTACAGAACCAGTTGAGCCAAAGGAGCCGGACGATGGGGAGAACCCCCCCCCCGGTAACCACGGCCTCAGTGCCGGTGACTACAACGCCACTGGTGTCTGGAGCAGTGGGGGGGGACTATCCCGAAGTACTCTTCGACGCATCTGTTCCTGACTCCCCAGGCCCCGAGGTACCGGGCTGAACAGAGTGGCAGACCCAGTTCCAGCTGGAGCCAGTTCAACCCCGAATCGACAGCAGAGACTTATCTACTAACAGGGGGCCCCCCGAGAGACAGTTTGTATGACAGGGGCCTCGCTGCGGCAGTGGGACTACCTCCATTTGGAGCCCAGTTCGAGCCGGTCACTAGTTCATGGGTGACGGAGCGATCAAAGACCCGGAGTGGCCGGGTGTCCCCGGAAGAGGGATTGGAACTAGCCAAGCGCATGGAGGTGGCTGACCGTGACATTCAGCACCTACAGCAGACCCTGGAGGAGGTCATCATGGCCATCCCAGACCTGGTAATGAGAGCAGTCGGGGAGGTGCTGGAGAGACGCCCGGCTGCCCCGGTGGTGCTGGCGGGACAACCAGCGCCCACCCCGAGAGACCCAGTGCAACCAGGTGACATGCCGGCACCGAGGCCAGGAGAAGCCCCAACACCTGCACCGAGACCCGCCAGCCTGAGGGGCCAGGTGGTTCTGCGCCCGAAGGATTTAATAGAAGCTACGTTCGACGGAAATCCTGATGAACTCTACTTCGTGGTGCGAGTGCAAAAGTTTGAAGATCGAAACACGGGGCCAAGAGTACGAGCGTACTTGCACACGCTGAAACAAGGGCGTAGAACAGTGCGGGAGTACTCAGCTGAATTCAAACTACACGCGGCCAAGGTACAGATTTGGCCTGACAACATGTTAGCCGAGATGTACCATGTAGGATTAAACACAGAGATACGAGAAATGGTCCTGAGGTCGGTCGACCCAATCTGCTCCTGCATGGATGC
This sequence comes from Gekko japonicus, assembly GCF_001447785.1. Taxonomy (NCBI): domain Eukaryota; kingdom Metazoa; phylum Chordata; class Lepidosauria; order Squamata; family Gekkonidae; genus Gekko; species Gekko japonicus. Next base: position 896,260 of record NW_015168669.1, on the reverse strand, counting down.
AGGAGGTGGAAAGTGCCAAGAACCGCTTGCAAACCTTGCGGTTGGATATAGCCGCAGCTGGGGAAGGTCTACCCCTACAACTCCCAAGCCTAAACCACCGAGACAACCGGATGCAATGCGGGAGCAGCGTATGCGACAAGGTTTGTGCCTGAAATGTGGGGAGCTTCGCAGCCGACTGTGAGGCACAAGTACATCGGGAGAAACCTGATGGAACCAAGGGGCACCCATCTACTCTGGCGAAGAAACAAACCAGGAAACCGAAATTTGCAAAAGCTTTACAAGCTTCCCCAGAAGAGGATGAAGGGGACTCGAGAGGTGAGGACCACGAGCTGGCGGGAAACGGATCAGTCCTGCTGTAGATGGCGCAGAACGGCAGGGCCCTCAACCGGAGGCGCCAAATGTGATGAGCAATTACCCCTCCCTCTTTTTCGTGACTGTTTCATTACTTAACCCGACTCTCAGGACCCATCTTCGAGCGAAAGCTCTCATTGACTCGGGGTGCGGGAGAGACTTGATAAGCCCCTCCTTGGTTGCGGGACTTGAAGCTGGGGTGGTGAAATTAAAAGAACACTTAATCTTCACCCAAATGGATGGGTCTACAATGAAAGATCCATGCGTATATGAAACGGCACCGTTAAAAATGGGGGCGGGGGATCACTGGGAATCCCAAACCTTTGTGGTCACCCCAGCGGCACGCTTTCCCCTTCTATTGGGGGCTCCCTGGCTACACGGGCAGGACCCTTATATACTGTGGGAAGAGGGGAGGGTGCAATTAATCTCTCCTAAATGCCATGAGCACAGATGGGACGCTAAGTGGGGGACGAAACTCCCCCCTCGAGGCCCCGGGAGCACTCTTAGCCCAAGAGGAACTGCTTTCTATTCCTCTGGAACATCGAGACTTGGCTAGGGTGTTAGGGGAAGAGGAAGCGGATGAATTGCCGCCCCATAGACACTCAGACTGCAGCATTGAAATTGTGCCGGGGGCTAAGCTGCCTAAGGGGCAGATCTATGCAATGCGACCAGCTGAGAAAGATGAACTCCAAAAGTTTATCAATAAAAATTTGGCGAGGGGTTTCATCAGGCCAGCTTCGTCCCCCTTTGCGGCCCCAGTGCTTTTCCGGAAGAAAAGGGATGGGGGGTTGAGGCTCTGCATGGATTACCGGGGTCTAAATGCAGTGTCCTCTACCAATGCCTACCCTATGCCTTTGATTAAAGATTTACTAGCCGAGGCGGCTAAAGGGAAAATCTTTTCTAAGTTGGACCTAAGAGAAAGCATACTTTCGGGTGTGCATCAAGGAAGGTGACGAGCCGAAAACCACGTTCAACACTCCTCTTGGCCAATTCGAATACCTTGTGATGCCATTTGGACTTCAAGGGCCCCCGGGGGGTCTTCATGAACCTGATAAATGAGGTGTTGCACAAGCATTTGTTTAAAGGGGTGCTCGTTTACCTTGATGATATCCTCCTGTACTCCCCCGATATCTTCTCACATGTGAAATTAGTGAGGGAGGTGTTAAGCACGTTGCACAAGCACAAACTGTTTGCCAAACTGTCCAAATGTGAATTCCACAAGACACATTGACTTTCTGGGCTACCGCATTTCCAACCAAGGACTGGAAATGGACCCGGGGAGGGTCCAAGATGTATTGGGGTGGGAAGCGCCTCGAACCAGGCGCCGATTACAATCCTTCCTCGGTTTTGTGAACTTTTATCGTTCATTTTTGCCCAACTTTGCCCAAGTCAGCCTCCCCCTCATGGACCTTCTGAAAATGAAAGGAAAAGGTCCGGAAGCCACCCGGCCTGGCGCTCCGCTCCCCTGGAGTGCAGAGTGTCAGGAGGCGTTCATGCGCTTGAAAGCCCTATTCACCTCGCAGCCAGTGCTGTCTCACCCCGACGAATCTAAAAAATTAATCGTGCAAACTGACGCTTCTGACGTGGCCGTGGGGGGGGCTATCTTACAGGAGGGGGAGGATGGACTGCTACATCCCTTAGCCTATGTGTCTAAGAAATTTAATGACTCAGAGAGAAATTGGTCAATGTGGGAAAAGGAAGCGGGGGCAATAAAACTGGTGCTGTCTACGTGGAGACATTGGCTGGAGGGTGCTAGGGTCCCCTTTGAGGTATGGACGGATCACAAGAACTTAGAGACTCTCAAGACACCCCGTTGCTTGAACGCTAAACAACTGAGGTGGGCGGACTTCTTCTCTAAGTTTCAGTTCACCCTTCATCATTTCCCGGGCTCGGCAAATTCGTTGGCTGATGCACTTTCACGCCTTCCCCAGCATGACAGTCAAAGGGAGGTCATCCTTGATTCGGTATTCACCCCCTCCCACCTGGGCGGTGTGATGACGACTCGCAGTGAAGCCCACGGCAACCCAGCCCCTCCCCCAGCACCACCTCCTGCCTCACCGACGTCACCTTGGCATGACAGGTTCAACTCCGCCTTTTCAAAGGTGGACTGAGAACTACTGGAAGGGGTGGGGGATTGTGTGCAGTGGGAAAATGGCTGCTGCTATCATGGACATAAACTGTACGTGCCCCAATTGCTCAGGGGGGAGGTATTGCAGTTGGTTCATGGATCAAAGTTGGCGGGACATTCTGGCTTTGTGAAGTCTCTTCAACTCTTGCAGAGACAGTTCTGGTGGCCGCACATGCGCAAAGATCTATCTTTGTTTGTTCAATCATCCTAAGTGTGTGCCATGAGTAAGCCACGTCCTGGCAAGGCCCCGGGACTCCTGCAGCCCCCACCCCACCCCAAGCTGACCTTGGGAGGTTATTTCCATGGATTTTATAATGGATTTACCACCCAGCAAATCTATGACTGTGATCTGGGTGGTGGTGGACCTGTTGTCGAAACAAGCCCATTTCATCCCCTTTGCTTCCCTGCCCACGGCTAAAGCACTTGCTAAGGCATTCTTGACACATGTTGTACGACTCCACATGTTGCCTACAAAGATGATCTCCGAGCGGGGCACGCAGTTCGTTTCTAAGTTTTGGGGCGAACTTATGAAACTAATGAGGGTGGAGAGGGGTTTGAGTAGTGCTTACCACCCAGAGACTGACGGGCAAACGGAAAGAGTTAATCAAACCTTGGAGCAATACCTTCGATGCTTTACGAACTATCAACAAGACGATTGGAATGATTTGTTGCCCCTTGCTGAATATTGCTACAATAACACTTGCCACGCGTCGACGGGGATGTCCCCGTTTAACGGGGATGTCCTCTATGGTTATGACAGCCCGCCGGTTCCCTTCCTGGATGGATGCCTTGACTTGGGTCCTGGGGAGGTGGGGTTGTGGTGCAAGAAATTGCGGGATTCTTGGCCTCTTATATGCAAGACTTTGGATGCGGCCAAGGAGGCTTACAAGACACAGGCTGACAAGAGAAGAGTGGAGGGTTGGGCTCTGCAGCCTGGGGATTCTGTTTATATATCTACAAAGAACATTCAAATGTTGAGTCCTAGCAGGAAACTGGGGTGTGCAGAGTGAACAATGATGTTGCGGTTGCGGTTGCGGTTGATGTGGAATTGCCTAAAACCTTGAGGAAATTGCATTCTGTATTTAATTTCAGCCTCCTGAAGAAGAAAGATACTGGGTCCTGTCCTTAGCGTCGAGACCAACCAGTTCCTCCGCCTATTTTGATCAAAGGCGAGGAACACTATGAACTTTCTAAAATTTTGGATTCTAAGCACAGACATGGAAAACTGTTTTATTTGGTGGAATGGAAAGACTTTGGACCCCAGCACCTCGAATAGGTGGAAGTAGGGGATATTCGGGCCCCTCAATTGATCCACTGATTTCATCAGGAGTTCCCGGGTAAACCGGGAGACCTCCCAGAATGACCGGGAGACATCTGGATTTGGGGGTGTAACGATTTCATGTTTTGTGTGTGTGTGACTTTAAAAGTTTGGTTTGCATGGCTGTGATTTTCTAGAGTGCTGGACTCAAGCAAGTGATATGATTGGTGAGTGACAGAGAGGGGGAGGGGTTTTGGAATGGATGCTGTGTGGATGAACAGATATGTCAGTCAAGAGTGGCAGTTGAAGGGTGACTGTTAGATAGATATGTCTGTTGGAAAAGGAGTCTGAAGAGAGTGCTGTGTGAAAGCAGTTGCTATGAGTAAGAGTTCTGTGTGATTTCTGTGAGAGAAGCAGAAGTCAGTTAAGTTCTGTATCTGAGTTGAAGGAGACTCAGCCCTGTGTGTGAAAACAGTGACATTTAAGTCTGTGTTATAGGAGAAAATTACAAGCTGAGAGTCTAGGAACAAGTACAGTGAAAAGTGTTACAAAGTTGCCCATGAAATATCCCTGTCAGTAGAGAGAAGCTTGTGAGAGACACTAAGCCATTGTTCAAATCATTCCCAGTACTGTTTACATTGTTCGCCCTCGTGTTTATACTTTCGTTAAATAAATCCTATTTACTTCAAGTTTACCAGCTAAGTAAAGAATCCTTCCTCAGACCACATAGTACCACGAACGCCTAAGACCCATGGTACACCTACCCAGTGATAGAAATATATATTATAGTAAGAGAATTGGAATTTATTAAAATTCCTGGTGGCAGCCGGATACCCAAGGAAAAATAAAACTAAAAGGGACGCTTTAAAGTAAAACCAGACCTCCCCAGAGAAGAGGTCGTCACGGTGGGGGGGGAGCTGATTTTCGAGGGGGCAGTATGTCAGCTATGCTGCCATGAGTGTGGTGTCTGTTTCTAATTGCTGTACATTCCTTCCCATGCGCTTAATTGCATCTGAGTTGTAACGCATATCTCTCAAGGCCACTGGAGGAGTTGGTGTGTCTGGAATCCGTGGGAAGCTTCTTACCTTCCCAGCTTCTGCAGCCGTTAGTTATCTGCCAAATGCCCACGTGCGGGAGCCCATCTAATTGGGTACTACGTGGGGGGTGCATACGAATGCCCTATATCCTATTATGCACATAGGTAGCCCACCATTCCTAACAGTGTTCATGTTACTGCATCTATAGCTTTTCAATAAAAGTAAAACCTTCTTGGAAGCGTGTACTTCGTTGTTTTGCGGTGGATCCTGACAGCACCCTGAGGCCAGGCTATAATATACCTTGGGGACTGTGCCCCCAAAACATGAAGAAGGGATGTCCCCTTGCATTAAAGATGCAGATCTAAGCAACAATGATCATATGGAGAACCTAATATGCAGCCAACCTGATGTCGCTTAACTCAATTCTCCCAGGTAACCTGCATGACACAACTTTTACCATGGTTAACGAAATTATACCATAGAAGTAATTTGAGCGCTCAGAAACATTATGTAAAAACTATTATTATTCTCTGTATACGTAGTACTGATTTCCATAGTCCTCATGCATAGGCCTACCAAGCCCCTATTGCACACTGGAAGTGACATCATCGTGTTGCCAGCAACATGGGATGCTCTGGTATTTGGGCAAAAATTCCTGGTGGCATTCCGGTCCATTCACATTAGGTAAAGGTTCCCTTGCTCGAAAGCCAGTCGAGCCCGACTCTAGGGTTGCGGTGCTCATCTCCATTTCAAAACCAAAGAGCCAGTGCTGTCCGAAGACGTTTCCGTGGTCATGTGGCCGGCATGACTAAACACCAAGGCGCACAGAACGCTGTTACCTTCCCACTGAAGTAGTCCCTATTTATCTACTTGCAATTTCTTGCTTTCGAACTGCTAGGTGGGCAGGAACTGGAACCAGAGGTGGGAGCTCACTCCATCATGCGGGAACTCGGGTCTCACATTACTTCTGGGTTAAACCGGAAGTGAGACAGGACATTCTAGCATTCCATTAAAATTCCATGTTTGAAACCACAGAGTTCTTTTGGAATGCTATTGTGTCCCTAGTGATGCACTGACACCACTTCCAGGTGCATGGGGAGTGACATCAGCATGCAACCAGTGACATAATTACGTTGCTGGTGAGGCCCCCTTCACCCGGTAAATCTACCGCTGGTTGCCAGGCAACCCTATCTGGGATCTAGCTCAGAGAATGTCATGGAGGAAAGGTCCATCAATTACTACTATCCAAGATGACTCAAAGGAACCTCCCTAGAGGCAGGAGACCTCTGAATCCCAATGTTAGGAGGCAGCATCATGGGAGGCCTTGGCCTCTGTGCCCTGTTTGTTGGCCCCCCCCATGGCAGCTGGTTGGCTGCTGTGTGAAGCAGCAGTTTAGAATAGATGGACCACTGGTCTGATCCTGAAGAGCACAAGGAGGCTTTTTTGGGGGGGTGCCCCCCTTGGATGACTCCCTGGTCCTCCCCAGGATGATGCCAGACCCACCCTCCCCGGTGTACCGCGCCACGCTCCTTACCTGGCTGGCAGATGCCATGACCTTGCTGGCTCTTCCTGCTGCTTCCTGCCTCGCCCAGCTCCCTGGGGAGCAGGAAACGGCTTGAAGAGCCCGCATGCAGTTGCCTCAGCCTCACCAGCTCTTCCTGCTGCTTCCTGCCTTGCCGGGGAGCAGGAAGCAGCTGGAAGACCCCGTGAGGCCATGGTGACTGCCCGCTGGGGAGCAGCCTGCTCTGAGCAGGTAAGCACAGCCGCCCCAGTGCCTGAGGGGGAGGGTGGCTGGCTGGCCGGGCCTTTTGCTGACTCCCCTGGGACGGGGGGGGGGGAGAGGAGAGCGCTGCTTGCCTTGGATGGTGGCATAAGCGGCCCTTGGGTCAGGAGGAGGGGAAGGTGGGAAGTTGTGTGTGTGTGTGTGTGTGTGGCTTGGATGGCGGAAGGAGTGGCTCTTGGGTCTGTGGGAAGTTGTGCGTATAAGGAGTTTGTTTACACACAGGGCTTTCTTTTTCTCCACTAGGATAATTCATTAATCCATGTCAGTTAAGACAAGTGAGCTACCATATTTTATTTTTTTTTAATCCCCTGAAGGCAGGGTAGTTTTATTAATTTTTGTTACACCCACGTGACTACAGAAAGAGAAAAAGGGAAGGGAAAGAAAAATAAAAAACCCCGGGGTACAGACAGTAAATGAAAAAACCCACACTATAACTAAAAACCCAAGAAAGGAAGGTCTTTTCCAGTTAGTATACAGTTAGTCATAAAACTTAAAACTTTTCGTTTAAATCAATGAATTTAGGAGTTAGTAAGTCCATTTTAGTAATTGTCTATTTTCTTCTCAGTGTGCACAGAGTCTCTTTCAACCACTTCAGTTATAAATCTTTCAGTTCTTAAGAGCTACTTGGGAACTCTTAGCCGCAAGTCATACGTGTCTCTGGCCGCGCCTCCTTCTGCTCCTGCTGGGTCT
>NW_015168669.1:885148-888564 GCF_001447785.1 Gekko japonicus | reverse complement strand
TTGCTCCAACAGACCAACTTTCTTCTTCATCTTTTTGGTATCGTGTGCTGTCTCTTTAAGCTTTTCATCAGTTTGAATCGACTTCTTCTACCCTCGGTCTCCTTCTTCTACCCTCGGACTTTGACCACCTCGCCCAACTTTCGTTCCTTTTCCTCGGACGCTGGCCATTTTCAGCTTTGTTTACACTAAAGAGAGGCTTTTCACTCTCCTTCAGCAAGTGCAAACTTATCCGCAAAAACAGCTAAGTCTTTGGCACACTTGAGCGCTTTTCGTTTCTCCTCCCCCCCTTCTCTCAGGGGGTGGACCGATTGGGGCAAAAAGGAGCGCCTCAATTCTCCGGCTTAAAGCCATCAAAGAGGTCGCCCCCTGTGCGCCCCCGGCTTGGAGCCTCCACACTGAGGCTCACCTGGGGGTGCCACTTGAGGTGGCACTCCTCCAACACCCCTGGAGCGCGGAATGCCTCCCCAGCTTCAGGGGAGAGCCTCCACCATCGCCGAGCCACAGACCGGAAGATCGAGCTACCATATTTTAAGCCTATTCAGACAGTTTCTTCACTGATTAAAAGTGCCATGAAAGCATTACTATGAACCTTTAAAGGCCTTTATGGCCAAGGTCTGACATACCTGAAGGACCGCCTTTTCCAGTATATACCCCAGAGAGCACTACGGTCAGGGTCACAAAATCGATTGGCCCTCCCCAGTCTCAAGGACGCCAGGCTAGTTGTAACCAGGGCTAGGGCTTTCTCGGTGGTGGCTCCATACTGGTGGAATGAGCTCCTGGAAGAGATCAGGGCCCTGCAGGACCTCTTACAGTTCCACAGAGCCTGCAAGACGGAGCTCTTCCACCAGGCTTTCAACTAGGAGCCGCCACCACTATTAACAACTGCAACAGCCTGTAGAGCCTGGGCCATGATTGGTTACCGACAGCCTAGGCACGCCGACTACATCTGAGGAAGATCAGCGAGCTGGAACTTAAACAACTATGGAATGCACTCACACAGTAATGCCATCATTACGACATCAAACAACAGAGCTAGCACTTTAACATTGTATTTTTTAAATGAATTGTTTTAAAATGTTTTATGAACCTTTGACTGTTACTGTGAATTTTATCCCGTGTAAGCTGCCCTGAGCCTGCTCTGGTGGGGTAGGACGGGGTATAAATCATAAAATAAATAAATAAAACCCTTTTTCAAACAGGGTAAAAGACAAGACAAGGGTATGATGCAGCAGAGTCCACCCCACATGAAGGTTGGCAACCCTGGTTCTTGTTATAGTACTCACAGCTGTGCCTAGTAAGAATCTTTACCGTTGGTTTTACCATTAATAAATCTGAAACTTTTTTTAGTGATACGTGACTTGTCTTTATTACTAGTGCTCCTGAGCAAAACAATTCCAGACTACGGGACTGCTGCAGAGCTCTTATTACGTTTGTGTGATCTGGGCTGAGTTTGTTCCGCCTCTTTCTGCAGGTGGGGTGTGTGTGTGTCAGGGGTTTGCTGCCATTTCATGTGCGAAACACCAATTTATCCCTCCTTGACCCTATTGACATCAAAGGGACTTAAATTAGCCATGTCTAACTTCTCCCATTTACTTCAACAGGACTTACATGCACGTATCTTCTTTTTTTGTTTTCCCAGAGGTGTGAATCAGCTTGGATTATCCTCTGTTTTTTCAGCTGTCATCTACCCTCTTGTGGCAGGAGTCCTCCTGCCAGCACTCCCATATTACCCCTGCTTGCTCAGTAGAGCATTGGGGGGAAATGGAGGGAAAACAATGTCCATTGATATCACAATGTTTTACAGTGCTGTAACATAACTTTCAGGGACTGTGGTGGCTCAAGTGGTTAAGACACTGAACTGCAGAATGGAAGGTCAATAGTTCAGCAGTTCAAGACCTGAGGGCTGTGTGACGGAGTGAGCTCCTGTTTCTGGTCCCAGCTCCTGCCAACTGAGCAGTACGAAAGCAAGAAACTGCAAGTAAATAAATAGGTACCACTTTGCTGGGAAGGTAACAGCATTCCATGTGCATCTAGTCATGCCGGCCACATGACCACGGAAACATCTTCGGACAGCGCTAGCTCTTTGGCTTGGAAACGGAGAGGAGCACCACATCCCTAGAGTCGGATTTGACTGGCTTTCGAGCAAGGGAAACCTTTACCATTACCTTTACCTTAACATAATGTCCTAGAGCGTTGTGAAGTCATGTCTGGGTAAAACCTGTAAGTGATGCCATGAAGCTGATTAACACTTTCCCTGAGGGCAGAGGCACAAAGGCAACCCTACTTCCTTTGGCAAACGAGACCGCCTCTTCCTGTTATGTGCTTTCAGTCTACTGTTCAGTCTATCACCAGACAATGTTCCTGCCATGGCCATCAGTTGCTCTCAATGACATCACCATACAACCAAATCGAACTGGTTGAGTCAATCCATTAAGTCTTTGGTTACTGTTCAGTGACATCATCACAACAGGCAGAGTGCCATGACATCATCAGTTCATCATACAATCCCGGGCTGGATGAAGTCACCAATGCCCATGTGACTAATTCAGGAAGATTATGCCGTTCCGCAGGGCCTGCAAGACGGAGCTGTTCCGCCAGGTGTTCAATTAGGAACCTGTCAGCATATTGTATTATATGTATGCAAGATGACAGCCAATGATGCACACATGTCAGATTAAACTGATCTAGGTGACAGGCAAGACTGTCATGTGACAGGGTCACCAGATACAAGTTGCACTAGGTTGCATCAGCTCAATTAACTATGTCACCATGAGTTGGCAAAATGACTCTGATTGGTGCAAGTACTGTATATATGGAATGTAGTCCTAAAGCAAGTGTTCCACACCTGTGGAAGAGTGTACTGCGAAGCACCTTGTCGGTCAGTTCTGTGAATCTGGGATACCGCATGGTGGTATGGACTGTGTAAATAACTGTAAATAAAAGCCACTGTATATAGCTCATATACAGCATCCTGAATTCATTATTATTCAGACGCTCTGCGCATGCCGTCAGGGTTATGGGCCCAGAGGTGCGCTACTGAGCTGGAGTACAGTTGGAGAAGGCTGCACTGAGCTGAGGAGGTTTGCCAGGTCCAAATTGGTGAGCTACAGCGTGCATGTCTTCGGAAGAGGAAGAGGACGTCTTCCAGGCAGAAACACAGTCCACGGACGACAGCTCATCCCAGTCCGGCTCGGAGGAGGCGGGAGAGACAGAGGACGCCGTCCAGCAGCAGATACCAAGTGGAACCGGTGAGCTTATCAGCATGGCTTTGGCTCCAACAGCCGTGTTCGTTGAAAAACTGAATTACACCAATTATACTGTGTGGGCCATGAGAATGCAGCATTTTCTTGTAAAGGAAGGGCTGTGGACATTTGTTTCGGTCCCCCAGCAGCTCCCACGCCAGAGGAAAAGACTCA
>NW_015168669.1:881954-882158 GCF_001447785.1 Gekko japonicus | reverse complement strand
TATAGCCGATCCATGTTTATACAGCAGAGAGTTACAAGGACAACTTTGCTGGCTTTTTTACTTTGTGGACGATCTTTGTTTATTATATTCGTCACAACAACAGCTGGACTGGTTTACAGAAACATTAAGACCAGTGTTTAAAATGAAGGATCTGGGCGAAATACAAAGTTATCTGGGTGTACAGATAAGCAAGGATGAACGAGG
>NW_015168669.1:864868-881718 GCF_001447785.1 Gekko japonicus | reverse complement strand
TTGATGCGAGTTGGGGGGACAGGCCGGATTCCAGGTCGACCACAGGGTTCACAATTTTTGTATTAGGTGCCCTAGTGGGATGGAAGTCAATCAAACAGGCACATATTTCGTTAAGTTCCTGTGAATCGGAATTCTCCGCTATCAGTGATGTAATTATTCAGTTGGAATTGTTTCACCAATTATTAAAAGATTTTTGTATAAAGTGTGATTTACCTATCAAGGTTTCCTGTGACAGCTTGGCAGCTGCTCAGTTAGCAAAAAATCAAGGAGTGAAAACCAGGAGTAAACACATCACAATCAGGTATCAGAATGTAAGGGTTGCTGTGTGTACAAAAATGTATGCAGTTTAGGTGGACAACGTATGTGTATTGCATAATACTAAAGGCAGGGGTCATTTCCTGCAGGAGCGCACAGGAGCGGAGCTCCGGCAGTAAAGCGCCCAGGTGGGAGGCGTGTCAGCATATTGTATTATATGTATGCAAGATGACAGCCAATGATGCACACATGTCAGATTAAACTGATCTAGGTGACAGGCAAGACTGTCATGTGACAGGGTCACCAGATACAAGTTGCACTAGGTTGCATCAGCTCAATTAACTATGTCACCATGAGTTGGCAAAATGACTCTGATTGGTGCAAGTACTGTATATATGGAATGTAGTCCTAAAGCAAGTGTTCCACACCTGTGGAAGAGTGTACTGCGAAGCACCTTGTCGGTCAGTTCTGTGAATCTGGGATACCGCATGGTGGTATGGACTGTGTAAATAACTGTAAATAAAAGCCACTGTATATAGCTCATATACAGCATCCTGAATTCATTATTATTCAGATGCTCTGCGCATGCCGTCAGAACCGCCCCGGGGAAGAAAGCCCTGCCTCCTGACATTCTTAAAGCAGCCTGAGCCACCCATACCGCATTAGATTGGGATCGACCACTAGGATGGCACGGAAGTCTGAGTGCCATCTCAGATGTAATGTTAATTTGTTATCGGTTTAATGGTAATTGGGTCATTAGTGTTAGCACCTTTTAATGTTGCGATTGTTATGGTTTTAGGACCGTGCCAAGCATGCCGCACGCCAGAGGGGCCCACCGATCCGCCGCGAAAAGAGGACCGCCAGAAAAAGAGAGGAGCCAGAAGCCGCAGCTGAAAGAAAAAAAGCCGACCCGAGGAAAGAACCCCCCCCTCCACTGGGTGCTGGTAGGGATGTCCCCACCCCTGATGAATTGTGGCCTTAGATAGGGATAATGGATAACTGTATAGCCGCTCAGAGACCCCTTCGGGGATTAGAGCGGGATAGTAAGACGAAAGTAATAAATAAATAAATAAATAAATGATATTATTTATTGTTGTTTTTATGTTGTTGTGAGCTGCCCTGAGCCGGCCATGGCTGGGAGGACAGGGTATAAATGAAATAAATAAATAAATAAAAATTTAAAAAAGAAGCAGAAATCCAGGGGAACTCTGCAGCTGCAGCAGCTCTGAACTATATTGCAAAAGAAACACACTATCAAAGTGGTTTTTTTTAGGGGGGGGGATTCCACCTTCCCCAAATTTCCTAGTCCTTTCCTATACAATTGAAACATTTGGCAGGTATCTGGCACATACCCAGAGTTAGACCCAGACCAAATTTTTCATCAGTGAAACGGAATCTTCCAGTCTCCCCCCCCCCCCAACTACATCTCCACAAGACGCTGCCCCTGGTGGACAGGAGACCCTGAGCAATGACGTTTATTTTGTATTTTGTATTTATTTCCATTATTTATGGCCTGCCTTTCTCATGAGACCCAAGGCAGATTACATGGAGTCAATCAATGCAATCAATGCAATAAACAGGATGGGACATCCAATAAGCAATATATTAGGATTAGAACTGCGGGAATCTGAAACCAAGCTAAAACAAAGAATAAGTATTAGCATGAGATGTTAAACCATGCAGAAATTAATCAGCAAGATGATGCATACAGCAACGGATAAGTATGTACTATACACAGTAGTACAGTCCACCATCCCTTTCCCTTTAATGAAAGCCTCTTCCTGCAAAGGAGGCCAGCCTCCAGGTGGAACCTGGGATGCCTCTGGAATTACAGCTCATCTCCAGACTACAGAGATCAGTTCCCCTGGAGAAAATGGATGCTTTGGAAGGTGGAGTCTAAGGCGCTGTGCCCCACTGAGGTATCTGTTCTCCCCAGGCTCCACCCCCAAATCTCCGGGGGTTTCCCAACCTGGATCTGGCAACCCTCCCCTTCCCATCCCCTGCTGGTGGCCAGCGAGGGCCTGGCAACCCTACAATGCCCTACTAAAGAATTTTGTTCTTTGTGGATGAGGGGTCCTGCAGCAGGAAGACAGAATCAGTGCAAATTTCCAGTTTAGTTGGGATTCCAGCCCCGCCAGTTTTTGTGCTAATATCTTCATGGATAATGTTCCTGAAAGTGAATTTTGCTTCTGTCCACTAGAGGGCACCTTAACAGCAAATCTAAACTACTTAGAGATTTCTGCTCAGTCCCGTTTGCTAGCTAGAAGAAGAAAAGGGTTATTATTAGCATGAATAATGCATCTTGCAAATGCTTGTTCTTTTCATAATGCAACCCTAATCAATGCATAAATGCACAGCATGGGCACAGACTGTCAAATATGCTTACACAACCACACATACATACAGAAACACACAATGCCAAAATAACTGAAATTGGGTTATTTACTTTTTAGTAAAAGAACTTAGGATGGACTGATGATATCATTAATTCATGTACCAAAATTTCTTTATTGCTTTTTAAACTACATTCATTTTCATGAAACCTTTTGAGGCAGGTCATTTGCTTTAAAGGGGGATGAAGTATAGGGAAGACTTTAGGAATGAAGAAGAAGAAGAAGAAGAAGAAGAAGAAGAAGAAGAAGAAGAAGAAGAAGAAGAAGAAGAAGAAGAAGAAGAAGAAGAGAAGATGAAGAAGAAGATGAAGAAGAAGATGAAGAAGATGAAGATGAAGAAGAAGATGAAGAAGAAAATGAAGAAGAAGATGAAGAAGGAGGAGGAGGAGGAGGAGGAGGAGGAGGAGGATGTTAGATTTATACTCTGCCCTTCACTCGGAGTCTCGGAATGGCTTACAATCTCCATCCCTTCCTCTCCCCACAACAGACACCCTGTGAGGTAGGTGGGGCTGAGACAGCTCTGAGAGAACTGCTCTTGAGAGAACAGCTGGCTGCATGTGGAGGAGTGGGGAAGCAAACCTGGCCCTCCCAGATTAGAGTCCATGCTCCTAATCACTACACCAAACTGGCTCAGAGGTCAAGCACCACCTTAAAGACTAACAGTATCTATTCTAGTATGAACTTTACCAATCAGAGTTTACTTCTTCAAATGCAATGAGAGATATAAAAACTGTTCTAGCTCTCTAACATAGGGAACTGCACTTGATCTATGAAATCAGGCCTCTCTTCTGCCCAGCTCCTTCTTTCCCCCCTCCCCCTTTTATCATTTTCTGCATAAAACGAAGGAAAATTTTTTTCTTTCTTTCATTGCTCTGACTCATGAAAGCTCATACTCGAATAAATACCGTCAGTTGTTAAGGTGCCACAGAAATCCTGCTTTGTGTTGCAGTGGTTAGGAGTGTGTTGTAGTGGTTAGAAGCTCAGACTCTAATCTGGGAGAACTGGGTTTGATTCCCCATATCTCCACATGCAGCTGCTGGTGTGACCTTGGGTCAGTCATAAGTTCTCTCAGAGCTGTTCTCTCAAGAGCAGTTCTCTCAAGAGCTCTCTCAGCCCCACGGACCTCACAGGGTGTCTGTTGTGGGGAGGGGAAGGGAAAGGAGATTGTAAGCCACTCTAAGACTCCTTCAGGTAGTGAAGGGTGGGGTATAAATCCAATCTCTTCTTCTTCTACAATAGACTAACATGTCTCCCTCCCACCCCAGAATTGTTATATAAGACTTTAGGGCTTTATGAGTGAGATGCATCTGACTCCAAGGTCTTCTGGATTAAAGTCCTTTGTGCTAGTTTAAAATTCAGAAGGAGATAAGGATGGGCAGTTTGTGGATGATAAGCCAGGTCCAGCTCTATGGCAATACTATCTGGTTCTTGGTTGCTCTAACCAAAGTTTTATTCAAGTCAAAGTAACATTTTTGTGTACTAGATTCAGATGGATAGCTGTGTTGGTCTGAAGCAGCAGAACAGGGTTTAAGTCCAGTGGCACCTCTAAAGCCAACAAAGTTTTATTCTGGGTATAAGTTTTCATGAGCATGCACACTTCTTCAGATACAGTGAAATGGAAGTTACCAGTCCATACATATAGGTAGAGAGTGAGCAGCAAATCAGCATACAGCTTAATAAAGTTGTTTGATAGATGCAAGGACCAAAGTGGAAGAACAAGCTTAGTTTATATGGTCACCATTTGTTTCGGTTTCATTCCGGGGAGGGGCATAGCGAAGGATTAGAGCTTGATGGGCATATGTGCTTTTCTTACTTGAAGACTGCTGAGAGTAATTAACTGAGACCCCACTATCACACTCCACCTGTCTCCTCCCAAGCATAGAGGCAACCCTACCGCATCCTCGTCTTTGAGGTGGGGTGATGGGCTGCGTAGTGTATCCCCTCTGTCCTCAGACCAGAGAGATACATGCGAATCTACCATTCCAAATTACATTACAGCCTACTATTCGTTATATCACAATCTACTATTCTACTCTACTGTTCCAAATAAGAAATAAAATAAAGAGGATGTATAGCCCTTCTGGGGGACTGATGGGAAGACAGATGTGCTGTGAATCTTATGAGCAGATCTCCCCAGTCCTGCCCACAAAGATGCCAACATGGCAAGAGCCAGTTTGGTGTAGTGGTTAAGTGCGCGGACTCTAATCTGGGAAAACCGGGTTTGTTTCCCCACTCCTCCACTTGCACCTGGCTGGATGACCTTGGGCAAGCCATAGTTCTGATAAGAGCTGTCCTTGAAAAAGCAGTTTCTGTCAAGACCTCTCTCAGCCCCAGCTACCTCACAGGGTGTCTGTTGTGGGGAGGGGAAGGGAAAAGGAGTTTGTAAGCCGCTCTGAGACACCTCTGGGTAGCGAAGGGTGGGGTAGAAATCCAATCTCTTCTTCTTCTTTTATAACAATACTGACTCTATGAAAAGGAGGTGTGCCTCACAAGATACTGTTTTGCCAATCCCATTTACACAAGGGTGATGGTTGCCAACCTCCAGATGGGGCCTGGAGATCTCCCAGAATTACAAGTGATCTACAGACATCAGAGATCAGTTCTCCTAGAGAAAATGGCTGCTTTGACGAGTAGACACTACGGTATTATGTGCCGCTGAAGTCCCACCCCTCTCCAAAGCTTCCCCTCCTCATCCTCCACCCACAAAATCTCCAGGAATTTCCCAGCCTGAAGCTGGCAACCCTAACATGGAGAACTTCACTCCATCTGTAGGAGGAGAATTTGGAGGTGTGTAGAAGCCTTCAGTAGTTGTGTCCCTTGATCCATCCACCAGAACCGCCAGGCGTCCTGTTGCCTTTCCAGTGCTCATTTGTAAGGTTTTTTCCCTTCACTTAAGTTAAAAAGAATTGAATACACATGTGAGTCCTTCTGCTGAATGGAAAGGGTGCAACTGACCTGTAACCATAGATTCAGGTGGGCAGCCGTGGTTCGTCTGAAGCAGCAGAACAAAGCTTGAGTCCAGTGGCACCTTTCAGACCAAACACAGTTTTTTTCTGGGGATAAACTTTCGTAAGCATGTGCACTTCTTCAGATACATTGAAACAGAAGTCACCAACCTTTACATATAGGTAGTGGGTGAGGAGGATGTTGCCAGGAGGGGCCAATTAGAGTCAAGATGCATTGGAGGGAAGAGTTCTTCCTTGGAACCAACATCTGATGTTTCTTCATTCATTGGCATGTGCCTAGGAATGTATTGTGGGTTTTGTGGGGAATGTATTGTGGGTTTTGTGGGAAATGCACCATACCATACACCCAAGGAAGCAAAGATAGTCCCTACAGAGGCCCTGCATGCCTAGAGAGGCTCCTGATGCTGACATAGGAGATAGTGACCTGAAAGAGAATGGCAGCCCACTGTAGGCACTGTGGTGGGCAATGCAGTTAGGGTTGCCAGATGCCCTAGTGAAGATGGGGGTCTCCTGCTCCCAGGCCCCACCTCCCCACCACTGATTGGCTGGCTGGTGGGAAGGGGGGACTCACCCAGAAAAAGAGAGGGATCCAGCATCATTACTCATGTGACCCAGAAGTGACACCATCACTTCTGGGACATTGGGGTGACACTCTGGTATTTGGGCAAAAACTCTGTGGTAGAAGCCAAATTTACATCCGAGTCACATGGGCAGGGACGTAGACATGTCACTGTAGGAAGGCTGGGCCAGTGACCTATCTTCATAGACTTTGCAACCCACTTTTGGGTCCCACTCCTAGCCCACAGGCTGGGAAACACCACTCTAGAAGCCTGCCTTTTGGGGGCCCATTTCTGAGGTGGAAGGTCCATTTCCTACCCTTATTTCATACAAACAAGTGTTCTCTCCTTTAGTAGAGACATCAGGGGGGACCTGCTTTGTGACTTGCAGAAGCTATTGTAGAAGTTGTGCCCTTCAGTAATATATAAGCTGAAGGTCAAAACCTGGCCTGTCGGGGTGACAGGGAAGTGAGTCAGTGCATCTGAGGGCAGGACGCAGGGGAAACTGTTGTCTCCATTTGCTGCTGAACACTTTGTTCAGAACATTGCATGTCAAGCTGATCGCATGGTTAACAAGTAATTGGAAGTGCAGTCACTTTCCCGGGAGTAAGCTCCAATGAATAGACCTGAATAGGATTCTAAGTAGACCTGTTTAAGGATTGCATGGTTGGACTCCTTGATCTGCATCTAGAGTGGCAAAAAACAAAATGAAACAAATAAACAAAAACCTTCAGCTTTATCAGTTTAATAAAAAATATCTGCATTCTTTTAAGGCTGCAGGATTCATTCATCAAACACACCGGACTGTGAAACCACAGATTGCTCTTTATTATGTGGTTTAAAATGGATATTTATTCTATTGGCTGTGTTTTTAAAAAATGTTCCTTCACTGTTTCTCTTGTGACCTGTGTAGGTGGTCTTTTGATCAGTGCTTTTTTTTGGGGGGGGGAAGGACGTTAGTAGCCCATGTGGAATAGTGGTTAGAGTGTTAAATTAGGGCTGGGAAGACCCAGGTTCAAATCCTCATTCTGCCATGAACATTTGAAGGCCCCTGCCACATGGGGGCGGGAAGCACGGGCAAAGTGCGGCTTTTGAAAGCCGCACCAAAAGAGACACGCGGCGCCGGGATCACACAGATCCCATGAGGCACTGCACAGTTGCTCCTCGGCACAATCAGATGCCGGGGAGAAAGCCACGAAAGGGAGCACGAGGCCGCCAGCTGCGCATGTGTGCACATGCACAGTTCGGCTGGGAGCCTCAATTGCTCCGGAAGACGGGCACTCCGGCAATCTGACGGCCGTGATTGCTGCGGTGTTTCCGATAAGTCCTGCTCTGTAGGTTTTTTTTTTACAGCGGATTTTCGGCCTGAAGGGCCAGATCGGGGATGGGTGCGCGGCGCTTCCCAGATGTTGCGGTTTGATAGCACCCGTTTGCTGCGCCCCTGATCCGTTCCTCTTCCGGCCCTAAACCTCCCATGTGACCGGGGCTGAAATTGAATTTTGAAGTGGCAGAGGTGATGCTAGTTGGTAAGGCTGCGATCATAGGAAATACTGTGCTTCCCACAGACGATAGGATTCAGCTGATCTGATCCTGGCTGACTCAGTTAAGAGTCTGGGGGTCATACTTGACCCAGCATTATTGATGGAGAAGCAAATTAACACAGCTGTGAAAATGTCTTTCTTCCGGTCTTCGTTTAATCTGGAGGATTGCTCCCTACTTTGACCTGGCTCATCTGGCCTCATGGATCCATGCCACCATCACTTGAAGGCTAGACTACTGGAATGAGTCTGCCCTTAAAGACAACTTGTAAACTTCAGTTCGTACAGAATGCTATGGTTTTATTGCTACCAGGAGGTAGGCGGAAAATGCATATTACACCTATTTTGCAGTTGCTCTATTGGTTACCAGTTAGTTCCCAAATTCAATTCAAGGTGCTGGTTAATACATATAAAGCCCTTCATGGCCTAGGACCCTCATATCTAAAGGACCACCTCCCACAAAATGCTCCACTGCAACAACTGCTCATCTGATCAAAGTTTTCTGAAGGTGCCACTTTCCCCATCAATCGATCAATAATTTACTATGGACCAGAATAATAAAACATATATCAGTAAGTAGTTATAAGAATACACATACAAACACACACACAAAATTTTCCATTAAGAAATATAAAAAGGCAAATATGTGACACTAAATCAATACTGTACTTCAGTAGATTCTGGCAGCTGCGCAGAATTTGGCTACTCTGAGTTTTCAGATTCAAGGTCTTCAAAAAGAAAGGAGCTATACCATTCCTCTGATCTTTCTGAGGTTTTTTTGGAGGAAAGGTGTAATAAATACATATCTAAGATCATTACATACAACAACCTGCTGGGTTCATAGAACATGGCAAAGGAGGACTTGTATGCAAACTTCAGAAAAGCATCTATGGGCTCAAGCAGACTGCTAGAGCTTGGAACTCAAAACTGAATGAGATGCTACTTCAAGCAAATGTCAAGAAAAGTGAATCTGATCCTTGCCTGTACACCAAGCACAAAGATGGCAAATGGACCTACACTGATGCCCTGATTGCAGCATATAAAAACACAGATGATAGCAAAGAAATAGTTAATCATCTAAACCAACCAGTAGAAATCAAGTTACTAGGCAATGTCATGTACTACCTGGGCATTCAAAAAAAGAGAGAAGATGGAAGCTTTCTTATCAACCAAGAGCAAAAGATCAAAGAACTGATAAAGTATCTGAGAATAGAAGATGCCTATCATGCACCAACTCCCATGGAAGTAAGCTATATAAAACAAAAAGATGACACCAAGGAGCTACCTGCTAACAGCAGATATCATGAAGCATTAAGTAAGCTTTTCTAAATTAGCACACTGAGGCCCCGTTCACACGAGGCGATTTGGCCCGGGAACGGGACAGTTTGGAGGCGGATCAAAGCAGCGCGATCACACCACAACATCTGGGAAGCGTTCTGCTTCCGCCTCCAAACTGGCCCAAACCCGGGAAGAACCGCCTCAAACTGAACCACCTACCTCGGTGGTTCAAACGGATGAGGCGCCTCTTCCCGGGCGTCTGATCGCCGGCGCTCCCTTGCGCCAGCTCAACCCCGGGCCGGAGCCGAACTGCGCATGCTCCGACATGCGCAGATCGGCCGGCTCCCGGTTAGAGCCGTCTTTTCTCTCCGGCGTTTGATCGCGCCGGGGAGAAAAGGCGGCTCGGCCGGGGGATCCGGGGGATCCCGCCGAGCCGTATCAACGTTGGCGCGGCTTTTAAAAGCCGCGCTTTAAAGGGCTTTTCCCCTGCCGTGTGGCAGGGGCCTGACTAGGCCAGACATTAGCACTTAGATTACTGTGTAGAAAGACTGCATCACCAACAAATGAAGACTGGAATGCAATTAAGAGACTTGTAAGATACCTAGGAGCTGCGGTGGCTCAAGTGGTTAAGACACTGAACTGCAGGCTGTGGAAGGTCAGTAGTTCAGTGGTTTGAGACCCGGGTGCCGCATGATGGGGTGAGCTCCCATCTCTAGTTCCAGCTCCTGCCAACCTAGCAGTTCGAAAGCAAGAAATTGCAAGTAGATAAATAGGTACCACTTCAGTGGGAAGGTAACAGCGTTCCGTGTGCCTTGGTGTTTAGTCATGCCGGCCACATGACCACGGAAACGTCTTCGGACAGCGCTGGCTTTGAAACGGAGATGAGCACCGCAACCCTAGAGTCGGATTCGACTGGCTTTCGAGCAAGGGAACCTTTACCTTTACCTTTTTAAGATACCTAAAGGATACCACACACTTAAAGCTTAAGCTACAAGCCAATGAAAGCCTTAAACTAGGGCATATGGAGAAGCTGACTGGGGAGGAGACATGAAAGGAAGAAAATCCACCAGTGGCTACATATTTTTCTATTGAGGGGGAGCTATAAGCTGGTGAAGTAGGAAGCAAGATATACTTGCAGTATCTACCAGTGAAGCTGAGTATGTATCAGCTGCACAAGGCTGCCAAGAAATACAGTGTCAGACTCTTGAACAAAGTTATTCTCAACAACACTCTCTCCACAGTGATATGTTTATTGAGTAGTAAAAATGGAGGAGGAGGAGGAGGAGATTGGATTTATACCCCGCCCTTCACTTGGAGTCTCAGAGCGGCTTACAAACTCCTTTCCTTTCCACTCCCCACAACAGACACCCTGTGAGGTGGGTGGGGCTGAGAGAACTCTGACACAAATTGCTCTTTTTCAAGGACAGCTGTGCCAGAGCTTGTGACTGACCCAAGGTCACATCAGCAGGTGCAAGTGGAGGAGTGGGGAATCAAACCCAGTTCTCCCAGATTAGAGTCCGCACACTTAACCACTACACCAAACAAGATGATTCAAGCTAAGACTTCTTCATGTCAGAACTAAAGGTTTGGCTCCAATGCTCAGATATACAGAGTTCAAACCAGCCCACTCCCGGTATTCCATCCAATCAGTCCATTCATTCAGCTCTCCTAGATTTTGCGCTCTTCTACTCCCCCCCTGAACCTGTGAGGCACCTGTTCAGTTATCTATGTCAGCGGAGCAAGCAGAGACAGCATCCAAGGTCAGTGTGCATTCTTCCCAGAGACAGGGAGGCATCTTAGAAAATAGTTACTCAGCTCGACTTCCGGTTTTGGCAACTCGCTGGTGGGTGCACTCCAAGCAGATAACCACCCCAAAACCCCAAGCCAATTTAGCGGGGGGGGGGGGAACTAACCCCATCTGGGAAAAAGTTACTGCGAGAGCGAATGCGAGGGGCAGAGGGATGGTTTTGACTGAAAAGCATTAATCCAGCCGAGTAGTGTGCGGAATAGCAGAAAGCGTCTGACTTAACATACTTTCAGTGACTTAAAAGAACTTTTTATTTTGTGTAAACAATGTCGCAATGGGCTGATAAAATGGTGGATAGGAAGAGACCTTCTCCAAGAACTGCCACCTCAACGATAACTCTCAGACCGGAAGCTACCACTTACTTCCCCAATATGTTAGCCATGGCATGGCATTGCACCCTCTGCTGGACCAGATGACTAATCTCAACAATAATTTTGATGCTCTTCAAAAACAATTGAAAGAAACTACTACAAGAACAGAAGAAACAGTCAAAGAGTTGAAAAAAGTTGATGCTAAGACAAAAGCGATAAACCAGAGACTGGAGGTTGTGGAAAAAGAGAGGACCTCTGATAAAGAACAGCTGTTACCGTTACAAATGGAAAAATCATCATATGTCCTGAGATTTCAAGGTATCTCAGAGCAAAAAGGGGAGAACTTGAAAGTGATCTTAAGCAAAGTTTTGGCTCTAGTGGCAGACCTTAAAGTGGAATTTCTACAAAGCGATATAGATACGGTGTACCAAACATATCCAGACCACATTAAGAAAAATAAACTTTATGGTGAAGTATTTGTTAAGTTCTCCAAGAGATCAACAAGGGACATAATCCTGAAAGCGACTAATGGGATAACCCTAAAAATCAAAAGTGAAGAAATGAGAATACTAAAAGACATTCCATTTGAGATAAGAAAAAAGAGGAGACAGTACAAAAACCTAACATCATTTTTACAGAAAAATTCCACTCCCTACTGATGGATAACCCCAGAAGGACTTATCTTCAGCTACAAAGAGAAAAAGCAAAAGATTGACTCTGTTACAAAAGCAAAGTCATTTTTGGAACAGCATCAAACAACAGCGAAAGATGGAAAAGCAGAGGATAATAACACAACAGAAGAAAATAGCAAACATAGATCAGGAAGCAGTGATAGTACATCAGGCAGTCCTTCAGAAGATTCAGAATCTAACGAAGGAGAGGCAGCTCCTACATTACTTAAAGTCAGGTAGACTTTGCTGAGTTATACGCCTTGAGTTCTGCTAACCCAGTAATCCTTCAAGTTGCTCCCTCTCAGTCTAACTTACCTTACACAAGGAGCAATCCTAAGCAGGTCTACTTAGAAGATAGTTTCTTTTTATTCAAAGAGGCTTACTACCAGGACAGTATTTTTAGGATTGCAGCTACAGGCTTGTTGTGAGGATAAAGATGGAGGAAGGAAGAATCTCCAACCTGAGCTGGAGGAAGTGGGGGGGGGGTATGACAGAGTTTAAAAACTGTGCCTTCCCTCCAGGGCTGACAGTTGAATGACGTTTACCCTGGTGACTGGTGATAGTATTTTAAAACTATGTGATAAGTACATTTAAACTATTACTTCCCTAGATTTCTGGGATGTTACAAATTCATACCTCTTGTCTAATTCATACTCTTACAGTGCAATCCTATGTAGAGTTATTGGCCTTTAAACATGCTGATTTCAGTGTACTTAGACAAGAATAGCTCTGTGCAGGACTGCACTGTCAAAATTCTGACTTTGATGGATACCCAGCTATCTTCAAGGTTTGACAGAATTCCTTTATTTCACTATTGTCAGGGGAAAGTGGATCTTCTCCCTTTAAGTACTTGAGTTGCTGAAGAGTTAGAAATTGGCCAAAAGACCATATGCAGAAAGCCACTGAGCTTGTGGTAGATTGAATTCTCCCCGAGAACAGAAAGATTGGGTATCCTGCTATCCTGGCACGGGATCTGAGATCTGCTACTGCAGCAGTGGGATAAAATGACATGACCTTCCCAGGGAATAAAGATCGGACAGAAATCTTCCCATTATTGCTGACACGCCTTTCTTCAACATCTACTGTTTATCCGTATCCACCTTTCTATTTAAGGCACCTTCTGCTAGCAGGCTGAATCCTTTCCAAGTATTTATAAATAGGAAGAGCAGGACCTTTCTTTTTAGTATGTTTGTTCCCCAGCTCTAGGGATGAGCAAACCCTGCTAAAGAAACAATGGATTAAATTTGAATGGATTTCCTGGAGATCCACCGCCTATACCTCACTTCCTATGGAGGCCTAAGTCACAGCAGTTGCAAGCTCTGCATTTTTCCATTTGCAGCAGGTCAAGCAACTGCTCCCCTACCTTTCCCCCTGCAACCTAGCCATGGTGATCCATGCAACGGTCACTTCCAGGCTGGATTAATGTAACTCGCTTTATGCAGGGCTACCCTTGAGACTGATCTAGAAACTACAGCTGGTTCAAAATGTGTCCTCACAAGGACACCTCTGAGAGCATGTATACATCCGATGCTGCATCAGGGGCATCAGCTCCCAGTTGAATTCTGGACCGAGTTCAAGGTTTTGGGTCTTACCTTTAAAGCCCTATATGTGGACTGGGACCAACATATCTATGGGACTGTGTCTCTCTCTACTGCCCTTGAGGGGCCTTGCACTCTTCCGTTCAACGCCTACTGGTTATCCTTGGCCCCAAAGATGTCCACCTAGTCTCAACCAGAGCCAGACCCTTCTTGGCTCTGGCACCGACCTGGTGGAATACGCTCCCTAGTGAGATCTGGGCCCTGTGGGATCTAATGCAGTTATACAGGGCCTGTAAAACAGTGATGTTCCACCAGGGCTATGGTCGAAGTGGTGACAATCCAACTACAATGGCCTCCCCTGCTCTGCTCTGCTCTAACTCAGCTCTTTCTGGCAGCATCTTGGTCCATCATAGCTGCTCTACTCACCCACCCGCTTCCCCTACACTGTTTAGATCTGCAGCTACATAGCAATGGGAGCTTCATTCAATTCAGCCAATTATCTTGCTGGTGCCCCTTGAGGTTTTTATATAGTAATATTGTTTTGTATCTGTTTTATGGCTATATTTTATTTTTAAAGCTTTGTATGTTTTTAAGGATGTTGTAACCCTCCCTAAGCCTGCTGTGTAGGGGAGGGCGGGCCAGAAGCCCAATGAAATAGATCCTTAGATCTTAGTGCATGGGTGAGGCTGTCACCATGTGTGAGGGCCTGGAGACCAACCACAAGGACTTTCCATTCCCACAGCATTACCATTTTGTTTACCAGAGGCATCATGGCAAATTCAGTGGCTTCCATTTGTCTCTACCCTTGGGTCTTGTACACAACTGCAGATGAGGGGCACATTCTGGGGAAAATGGGACTGCTGGGAATCCAGCACTGCTCAGGAATTATTAGAGTCACTTTTTAGGCTGATGTGGTCCTCTAATATGCCTGGACCGAAAATGTGCTTGCAAACAGTAAGCTCCCAAGCTCTGGTTTAAAGGCCTTTGTTTTGCAAGGTTGCTGGCAAGTCTAGAAGAAATTGCTTTTGTAGTGTTAGATTCACTGGTATGGTACAGCCAGGGATCTCTATATGTAGCAGAGTGCACTACTTGCAGCAGCAGCTTCTTGCTACTGTCTGTGCTAGCAAAGTTACAGACTTACATGGTGCCACTTGTCAGTTTCAAACTAATAAGAGGCCTTTATTCAGGGAACTATACTCTAGATAGTAAAGGTTGAGGGATAGGAATAGAATCTAATCTAACTAGCTAGATGGATGCGGATGGAGAATGCCTGTCCTGCATCTGTGGTGGCAAAGATGGAGAGCGTGTGCCCCTTCTGTTTGTTTGTGTGTGTGTGTGTGTGTGTGTGTGTGTGTGTGTGTGTGTGTGTGTGAGAGAGAGAGAGAGAGAGAGAGAGAGAGAGAGAGAGAGAGTGAGTCAAGCCAGAAGGAAGGAACTGTTGCCCTAAGAATAACATTCTAGTTCTAAGGGGTAGTATCAGATAGCAGGGAGGAAAGGATGCTTTGTGTGTGTTCTGACCTCTCTATCTATCTAAGTCTATGATGCCGTCTCTCTGAAGTCTGAGACAAGAGACAGTGTAAAGTCCTCCACTTCCAACATGTAGAGCCAGTTTATATTTGGCTTGTGTTATCCACAAGGTGGGGTGCATAAGTAAGTAGGGACCCTAATGGGATTTTCTGGGTATGGAATACATCATTTGACTAAGAAGAGGGAAAAAATCTTTGACTGTGTTCAAAGCCTCATAAGAGCCCTTCTGAGTTCCAGCTCTCCCTAGGGTTGCCAGGTCCTTTTGATTTGCTGGCTCCAGCAGCCAGAAGCATCACCCCGAAATACCAGCGTCACCAGAATCTACTTCAAACCATAGAGTTTTGCCCAAAGGCCAGAGTGTCACCCCCCCCCAGATGTCACTGACATGCAATCACTTCCGGGTGACATAGGCACATCATTCCACATGCTGATTTCCTCCCACTGGCCAGCTGGCTGACAGTGGGCAGGAGCCCGCAAAAACAAGGAATCCCCCACCTGGGGACTGGCAACCCTGGCTCTTCCACCAATGGGAGAGTCTGTGGTTCTGCTAGGGGACCTCAGTCTGTGGTTCTGCTAGCAAGTCTTGTGCTCATCCCTCATCTCCCGCAGCATTCCTAACCTGTAACCAGCCTAATCCTTACTATGGAGGTAGACCTGCTGTAACTGTGTGTGGGAGAATGTGTGTGGGAACTTGCATGATAAAATGCTCCTCAGTTAAAAAAACAACTTCCATGAAGAACATTAGCACATTGTGGATAAGGCAAAGGTAGAATCCTACTTCCCAATGTCTAAATTTATACATAGATGGGATTTTTTAAAAGAGTATTCTGTCAAAAGATTCCCTCTATTTTGGAACTGAAGTGTGTGTCCACAGGTACAGATTTACCACAGTGATACTAAACTTCTTTATCGTCTTTACTTAAGGACATACAAGAAATTTGTAGATCCATTAGATCAATTCAAAATAATATTTTAGGCCACAGGATGGATCCTCAATATGTTGGACTCACACACATACAAAGTTTATAAGGAAAACAAATGTCAACATGAGCCTGTTTCCTGTTTTATGGTGGACTAGCAGTAAAGCCCGTTGTGAAAGCAATACAACGAGATCTAGAAAGAGGCTCTGGGGCAGTGCTCTGGCTTTGGGCAAACAGTGTCAATTTGCTGTGGTGACCTCAGCAGGGTATAATGACAGAGTCCACTGTTTTCTCCAGAGGAACTGATCTCTGCTACCTGAAGAGCAGTTGTAATTGTGAGTAATCTGTAGCCCTCACCTGGAGATTGGCAACAATTGTTACCCAGGACAAAATGGCTGGTTTGGAGGGTGGAGTCTATGGCATTCTACCTGTCTGAGGTCCCACCCCTCTGCAAACCCCACCCTCTCCAGGCTCCACCCCTCAAATCCCCAGGAATTTGTCAGCATGTAGTTGGCAACCCCATCTCCTTCCCAGCTAGCCACCAACCTACCATTATCTGCCCCTTTGACTTCAGCTGACTTCTGCCCTCCCTTCTGCAGAGCAGTTGTAATACTGAGTGCTCTCCAGCCCTCACCTGGAGATTGGCAACAATGGTTCCCTATGTGAGACTGACTGGTTTGGAGGGTGGAGTCTATGGCAGTGTACCTGTCTGAGGTCCCACCCCTCCTCAAACCTCACCCTCTTCAGGCTCCATCCCTCAAATCTCCAGGAATTTCCCATCTGGAGTTGGCAACCCTATCAGGATTGGCCCCAATGTGTTTTCTCCCAAAGGCCAAAGTAGGTGACAGGACCAAGCTTAGTTGCCTACCAACAGGCACTGAGGGGAATGTAGGGTTGCCAGCTCTAAGGAGGGAAATACCTGGAGGTTTGGGGGGTGGATTCTGTAGAGGGCCGGGCGACGGAGGCATCGGCCTTCTGTCGCCCGCCTTGCCCCCCCAATCTCGGCCCGGGCACCCGCGGCTCCCACCAGCGGCCGCCCGACTCCAGACTCCCCCGCGGCCACTCCAGCCAGGCGACGGAGGCATCGGC
>NW_015168669.1:811995-864495 GCF_001447785.1 Gekko japonicus | reverse complement strand
CCCCCCCACTCCAGGACTGGAGACAGGAGGCAGAAGCCTCCGGTCGCCCACTCCCTTCCCCTCCCCCACCACCCACTCCCAACAGGCACTGAGGGGAATGTAGGGTTGCCAGCTCTAAGGAGGGAAATACCTGGAGGTTTGGGGGGTGGATTCTGTAGAGGGCAGCATTGGG
The DNA here is from genome assembly GCF_001447785.1 of Gekko japonicus. Classification (NCBI taxonomy): domain Eukaryota; kingdom Metazoa; phylum Chordata; class Lepidosauria; order Squamata; family Gekkonidae; genus Gekko; species Gekko japonicus. The sequence continues at coordinate 864,323 of NW_015168669.1, read as the reverse complement.
CGGGGGGGGGGCGGAAGGACTCAGCAGGTATAATGTCATAGGGTCTACCCTCCTAAAGCAGTCATTTTCTCTAGGGGAACTGATCTCTGTCATCTGGAGATCAATTGTAACAGTGGGAGATCTCCAGGTCCCACCTGGAGATTGGCAACCCTAGGGGAAAGTCAGCTGCACAGCAGGGGGTTGAAGAGAATGGTTTGATGGCTGCTGGGCCAAGATTGGCAACAATAGTTCCCCAGGAGCCCCATCGTAAATGCACCAAACAATTCCTCAAGATTTTCCAAAACACTACTCTGTTTTGGGCTCCTGGGGAACTTTGAAGTAGCACCAAAGCTTTAAGATCTCTCCAGCTGTCACCTGGAGACTGGCAACAGCTTGTCTGGAGTGTGGGCAGCATGGCATTGTATCTGTCTGAGGTCCCCCTCTTCCTCCTCCTCCTCAGATCCCACCCTCAGCAGGCTTCATCCCTAAAATATCCTGGAAGTTTCCAACCTGGAGTTGGCAACCCTATGTCCTGTAGTTCGAACCTGGAGTTGGCAACCATCAGCCAACGTTTATCTGCCTGTCTGTCTTTACAACCCCCCCCTTTTCGGCCTAACACTAAAGGGGCCAATTTTAGAATTCTGGCACCCAAAACTCTTTTATAATAAGGGAGAGATTGTTTATTCTATTGTCTTTTCCAAACATTCTTTCTCTGTCTTTCTTAAGGTCCAGAGTGGTCATCTCCAGGTGTTGTTTTTCTGTAAATAACCAATTATATTTGGTTTTCCAAACCTCTTTTATAATAAGGGAGAGATTGTTTATTCTATTGTCTTTTCCAAACATTCTTTCTCTGTCTTTCTTAAGGTCCAGAGTGGTCATCTCCAGGTGTTGTTTTTCTGTAAATAACCAATTATATTTGGTTTTCTACAGGGGACAAGAGTCAGACCAAGTCTCCGCTTGTGAGCTGTAATAACATTCCAGAACCATTCTATTGTATAACAAATTTAGAGTCCAGTGGCACCTTTAAGACCAACAAATTTTTATTCAAGGTATGAGCTTTCATGTGCACACAGACTTTTTCAAATACATTGGGGGCGATTTCTCACTAGAGCTGCCTCGCAGCACAGCCGCCATTTGCCCCGACACAAACATGTCAACTTCACACCCGAAGCTCCGGGGCTGCATTTTGACTCGGAGCTTCGCCCGATTTCCTCCGCAGTTTCGTGATCCTGGTTTTTGAGGAATCTTCTAACCATGCCGGGCCCCAAGGATGCTAGACTGGCCGTCACAAGGGCTAGGGCCTTCTCAGTGGCGGCCCCCACCTGGTGGAACAAGCTCCCGGAGGAGATCCGGGACCTGCGGGACCTGGTGCAGTTCCGCAGGGCCTGCAAGACGGAGCTCTTCCACCAGGCTTTTGGTTAGGGGCCGCCACTGCTCTACTGGGAATGTTTGGGCTGTGTAAGGGTTGTGGTCGCCCTCTCTGGGTTTCTGAGATTCTGGAATGATTGTGGTTACTGAGCACCTTAATTGTTTTATTGGTTTTAAATTGTATATGTTGTTTTAAACTGTATTAGAGTATTGATGTTTTATTAGCAAGCCTTTTCTTGCCTTGTTAGCCGCCCTGAGCCCTACGGGGAAGGGCGGGGTATAAATTTAATAATAAATTAATAAATAAATAAATAAATAAATAAATGTTTGTGTTGGGGCAAACGGCGCTGCGCTGCGAGGCAGCTCTAGTGAGAAATCGCCCTGGAATGGTAGGTACGGTTCAAACTTATAAGTGCCACTGGACTCTAAATTTGTTCTACTGCTTCAGACCAACACGGCTGACCACCCGGATCTATGTTCTATTGTATGTTGTGTTATGAGGGATTGTTTCATAAAGTTTGTTTCACAAAGCAAGGAAATTTATTTTAATGAGATTTACAACAATATTAAATATATAATTTTAGAAATGAAATTATTCAGCCACTTTTCTGTACGAGACTTAAGTGGCAATATCCAGTAACATGTATTTATATAACCTCGGTATTACAACATCCCCTTTTTCAAAATACAAAGCATCCTGCTAACATTCTATAATGTAAATTTGCAACTGGTGAACAAAATACCCCAGCCTGCCAATTGCTCACCCAACAAGCTAATTGAGTAATATTGATACATTTGAAGCTTTTTATGCCTGCCTGGGAGATAAATGTCACGTGATATAAAAATAGTTAGAAATTAATGGGGTTTGTTTTTTTTTAAAAAAAGAAAAGAGTTGATTTCTTTTAAAAAAGAAAAAGTGAAGAATAGGAAGGGAAACGTTCATTCTGAGTGCGATCAAGAGACTCAGTATGCAGGGAATTATACTTTCTGGAAACAAAGTGAGAGAGAAAGGTTTCTTTTATTCCCCACTGATTTCCAAAGGAAAGATTAACAGTCTTTCTTCTAGTTTGCCATCAAGTGGGGAACTAAAACATTGCAGAATATTGTCAGGGCATTCACAACTCTGAAAATTAGGCAGGATTTTTAAAAATATAACATAAGGTACACAAAACACTAAAATCCCCCCAAGGACCAAAAATGTACAGGTTCATGCATCCATAGTTGTACTGACTGCATGGACTAGGGATGCCAGCCTCCAGGTAGAACCCAGGGATCCCTTGGAATTACCGCTCATCTCCAGACTACAGAGATCCATTTCCCTGGAGAAAATGGATGCTTTAGAAGGTGGACTCTGGCATCGTACCCCACTGAGGTCCTGGTCCTCCCCAGGCTCCATCCCTACATCTCCAGGAGTTTCCTAGCCTGGAGCTGGTAACCCTACCCCACCCCCCATCTCCCACCAGTGGCCAGGAGGGACCTGGGAACCCTCATGTCAAGGTCATACTCAGCATGAACACTGCAAAGGTTGGTTGCTTGTGCTCTTTTTGCCAAGCAATTTGGAAATTCCAGGGTGGTTGCTGTATTTTATTTTTTTTAAGTTTTTTAATCTCTACACACTATAGGGAATGAGGGTGAGGGATCTTCTAAACTAAAATACAGAGTTAGCAAGGATCATGTAATGGTTATACATCAATGTCTTGGTGTTTCCCTATTGTTTAGGGTTTTTTTTTAGTTCGTCATAGTGGGTGCATCTTAGTGTTTCGATCAAAGATTTTAAAAATATCATAAATTTTTCTGCGTTTGTTTTCATCAAAGGTTAGCTTAATTTTGAGAGGCTTAGGAGTGGCTTCTCCTAATTCTGATTCAGAGTCCAGAGTTCCTTCTGAAGAACTACTCGATGAGCTATCAGTGCTTCCCAAGCCATGTTCACGGTTATCTTCTGTAGCATTTTTGTCCTCCGCTTTTCCTTTTTCTTCCCCTGAACTTTGGTGCTGTTCTAAAAATGCTTTTACTTTTATAACAGAGTTAGTCTTTTCTCTTTTTTCTCTTTAAAATTGAAGATAAGTCCTTCTGGAACAATCCATCTGTAGGGAGTGGAATTTTTCTGTAAAAATAATGTCAGGTTTCTATATTGCTTCCTCCTCTTTCTCACTTCGAATGGAACAGCTTTTAAAACATTGACTTCTCCTTGTTTGATTTCCAAGGTTATCCCATTAGTCGCTTTCAGTATCATATCTCTTGTTGATCTTTTAGAGAATTTCACAAACACTTCACCGGCAGCTTGCTTTTCTTAATAAATTCTGGATAGGTGCGGTATACCATATCAATGTTGTTTTGTGATAATTCCGCTTTACAGTCTGCAACTGAAGCTAAGGCTTCGCTTAAGATCTAGGGTGGTTGCTGTGTTGATCTGTTGCACAGAGAGAGAGAGAGAGAGAGAGAGAGAGAGAGAGAGAGAGAGAGAGACTCTTGTGGCACCTTAAACACTTATTGCAATATAGATTTTTGTGGGCCAGAGTCCATTTCATCGGATGGAAGCTATCACTTCATACTCCAGTGGCCGGGTGTTACCCAGTTTGGTGTATGGTTCCCACCCCAGCTTTGTGAAGCCCTGTGGCCAAGACAGAATCTGACCTGCAACAAATTAGAGGGAAAGTGATTTATGTTCTGTCACTGCCTTATTTTTGGTGTTTCCACTGTCAGATTTAATGGGTGCAGTACACTTGGTATAAAACATGGCAATTAATTATACCATTTGCCAGCTCAAGGAGAGAGAGAGAGAGAGAGAGCACAAACTCCTTTCAGGACTTCATAGCCAAGTGCGGCACAGCTGCAAAAGCCTGGGTTCTGCTTAGTCTGCTCCTCTGTGAATATTGTATTATCGAAAGAAGAGTGTGTTAAGTGCTTAAGTCAACAAAACCTCTCCACAGAGCAGATGTTTGCAAGAGCAGCTGCCAAAAAAGCAAAAGACTCTCCTTGGACTCTGTTTTGCAGTTTACCTTAGGAGAGGATTAACCCCAGGAGGAAGGTAATTACTGTATGAAGAGATTGCTTGGCTTTTCTATGGAGATGGTACTTGAGCACAAAAAAAGGGGGAAAGAAAGAGAAGACTCTGCTGATTGTGTGTTCTTCTGGATAAATGTTCCTGAGAACCCTTCTCTTGTTTCAGCCACCTCTAAATTATGCACTGCTTCTTCAAGGGTGTGTGATTTTTTTTTCCTTCAGAAAGCCATCCTGTCCCTTTTGGAATGCTGCAATAAATACCTTTCATGGAGCCAGTGGTGTGAATGCTGACTCCACGCACAGAATTTGGTGCGGATGGCTTTAATGCACGGCTGTGCAATTGCAAGAGTTTGAGTAATCGGCAGGGACTGAAAGGCCAAAATTTGAGCTGGGCTGAATATTCTCCAGTTTCAGATTCGAGCACAAGCTAGCAATTTCAGTTTTTAATGGGGCAGAAATAGAATCAGAAGACCCCTCCCAAAGCCCTAGACTGTGCAATGCAAAGTGGAAAGACAGAAAGGCCAATCGGAAAGGTGCTGTTCAGCAATAACATCTGCTAACTCTTCTGCCTGGATCGTATCCCTGCTGAGTCACTCTCTCTCCTTGCTGCCTGGGAAACTGATACCAGATAGGAAGGTACCAGAGTAACTTTAGGACACAAACATTATTGAAGTTGGATTCAGTATATTAAATTTTGTGTGTGATTCAGTTTGGATTTTAATTATCATCTAAATGTACACCTTTGGCCTGGGCAATCCAGTAAAGACTGGACCACATGATTCTAATGCCCAGACATTAGGACTGGGATGCAGACAAGCATGACTTGACTACAATTTAGGGTTGCCAGGTTCCCTCGTTGCTCTGGTGGGGGGATTTTTTTGGGGTGTGTGTGTTCCAGGGTGGGCAGGGATCCCCAAGGTCTGCCCCCAAGCCCTGCCCCCAGTAGTTACCATCTACCTGGCCACCACTCTTCCTCCCCTCTGGCCTGATTTAAAAGGCTTCAGCTGATCGGCAGGGACCACATGGGCCGCTGATCAGCTGAAGTCCTTTCAATCGGGCAGAAGGGGAGGGAGGGGGTGGCTGGGTGGGTGGTCGCTCTTGAGAACAAGGCTTGGGGGTAGATTGAAGCCCCCAGAAGTGGGGGAAACTCCACCCAGACCTGGGGGCTAGCAACCCTACTTTATTGCTGGCAAGGGCTTAAAGAGCGGCATGGTAGGAGAGCAAGGTAAATCAGTGGCTGCCATTTTATGATTTGTTTGACAACAGCTGGGGCAATTATGAGGCAAGAAGGGCTGTGGCTAAGGGGCAGAGCATCTGCCTGGCATGCAAAAGGCCCCAGGTTCAAACATCGATATCTCCAGTTAGTAGGTGATGTGATAGACCTCTATGTGAGCCCCTGGAGAGCCACTGCCAGTCTGAATAGACAGTACTGAGCTCGATAGACCAGTGGTCTGATTCAATATAAGGCAGCTTTGTGTATGTCAGGACATTGTGGTGGCACTTTGTAGAAGATTGTTGTCACTCAAGGAGTTAGTGGTCAGCCACAGATTTCTCCATCTGTGTCCAAGATACCCTGCTTGCTGCACCAACTGCACTGCCAAGTGCCAAAACGGTTCTTTTCCACAGAGGGATTCGGAGGCAATAAGTGCACCAGTGCTGGAGGAAAAACAATTTTGTTGAAATCTCTACAGTATGAGATATATCAACAAATCATAAGAACAAGACAAAGAATATGCTGTTATGCTCCTTCTGCTACAGGAACGCTGGCTCAGGTTGGAACGTGGAGCACGCAGGGCACATCGGCCAGTCCTTGGAGTCCGCCCACTGTTGCTCTTCGGGGTTCCCATAGCAAAAGGAGCATGAGGACATATCTTTTGTTTTGTTCTTATGACGTTGATATTTCATGACTGTAGAGATTTCAATAAAACTGTTTTTTCCTTCACCACAGGTGTGCTTATTGCCTTCAAATCCCTCTGTGGAAAAGAACCTTTTTGCCTCTTGGCAATACAGACTTTTGAAACAGAGCTGACATAGCTGCCAGACACTAGATGATGTGGTTATTGCTACCCCTACGAACAAAACAAAGCTATCGAGATAAAAGTGATGGATGGCAAACCGGACTTCACCCACCATCATATTTCATACTGATGTTTTTCAGCAGTTAAGCAACCAACAGCAAGCTCCGCCCTCCTCCTCTACCTGATACTGATGGGAGACATCCAACTGGCAGGAGAGGGCGGTTCATGCATCCTCCCTCCCACATCTTCACTTTATATATATCTTCTCCTCTATAACTATTCACCTCTCCCACTCTCATAAGCACAATTATTATGGAAGGTTGGAATATATTAATCATAAAAGGGGCCTCTTTTTTCTCATGTTCATTTATTTCATTTTATGGGGATTTATTTTTAGCTGTTTCAAGATGAAATGACATGCAAGAAGCTGCATGGGCTTGCTTTATATACAAGGAAGAAACAGAAGGGGGGAAAACCCAGCATGTTTCTTAAATTCATCAGGAAAAGAAGAAGATGAAGGAGAAGGAGGAGAGTTGGTTTTTATACCACACCTTTCACTACCCAAAGGAGACTCAAAGGGGCTTACAATCGCCTTCCCTTCCTCTCCCCACAACAGGCACCCTATGACGTGGGGGGGGGGCTGAGAGAGCTCTGAGAGAACTGTGACTGATCCAAGGTTACATCAGCAGCTTCATGTGGAAGAATGGGGAATCAAACCTGGTTCTCCAGATTAGAGTCTGCCACTCTTAACCACTACACCGAAAGTCTGATATAGTACACATCTATGGCCCCGTTCATACGAGGCAGTTAGAGCCGGGAGCGGGCCGGATTGGAGGCGCATCAGACGGGCGCGATCCCACGGCAACATCTGCCTGGCGTCGCGCTCCCGCCTCCAACCCGGCCTGTCCCCTGATGAAGCGCCTCAAAGATGAACCACCTACCTTCGGTGGTTCATCCAGTCGCATCCCCGGCCGCCGTCGCATCCCCGGCCCCCCTGCCGTACTGCGCATGCTCGAGCATGCGCAGTACGGCAGCCTCCCCGTCTGAGTCGTATCTTTCTCCCCGGCATCTGATCGTGCCAGGAAGGAACGGAGCGTGGCAACCGGGATCCGTGGGATCCCGCCGGGGCGTTTCTTTTTTGGCGCGGCTTTTAAAAGCTGCGCTTCGCCCCGTCTTTTCCCTGCCGTGTGGAAGGGGCCAAAATTATCCTTCTGTGTTTCTTTATGATTCTTTATATTTAAAAAGCATCGCTATATTAGTGGCAGAGAGTGCTGCCAAGTTACAGCCGATTCAGGGCAACCCCATACAGTTCTCAAGGCAAGAGACATTCAGTGGTGATTTGCCATGGCCTGTCTCTCTATAGCAGCCCTCGACTTCCTTGGTGTGACCTCCCATCCAAATACTAACCAGGGCCGACCCTGCTTAGCTTCCAAGAGCTGATGGGATCAGGCTAGCCTGGGCCATCCTGGTTAGAATGTCTATACTTTACAGTAGTCAAAAACAAGATGTAGGAAAGGACACTTTGTGCAGATTTGGTGCATTCTGATAGACCAGCTTTTCGCTGTTGCCCCAGTTTTTACAGATCTTGAGCCCCCACCCCAGGTCAAAGCACTTTGTCTTCTAGGTACATCTGGTGAGGAATGGAGGTTGTGTTCAGTCAATACGTATCGGAGGGAAACAGGAAGGAAGAGACTGAAGTGATGAAACATTTCACTACGTGTATCAAAACATGCATACTAATGAAACGTCAAAGGAATTCTGAAGGAATTAGCAGTACGAAGTACTTGGGCAGGTGGCACCTCATGTAGGCATTGGGTTGCCAACCTCCAGGTAGGGCCTGGGAATCTTCTGGAATTACAATTGATCTCCAGATGACAGAGATCAGTTCCTCTGGATGAAATGGCTGTTTTTGAGGGTGGAAACTTTGGCATTAGACCCTCCCCTCCCCAAACCCCGCTCTCCCTGGGCTGCACCCCTAAATCTCCAGAAATTTCCCTGCCCAGAGCTGGCAAGCCTATGAAGATTTGTGGATTTCGAAAAAAGATTTCGTCCCACTGAAGTGGAGGGGAAGCTAAACAGAAGGGGGAAATTCCTTTTTTTCCCCACCTGCGTTGTTTTATTTCATCTCTACCTCTTTATCTTTGGGAATAGGATGCAACCAAACCTAAAGTAAATAGGCTGGAGAGTCTACATTAAAAAGTGTGAAAATTTAGCACAGGCCTGTGTGGACAGTGACTGAAGGGATCTGAAACTAGAGATGTAGGGATGCCAGCCTCCAAGTGGACCTAGGGGATCCCCTGGAATTACAGGTCATCTCCAGACTACAAAGATCAATTCTCCCATAGAAAGCGGTTGCCTTGAAGGGTGAACTCTATGGCAATGTGCCCTACTGAGGTCCCTGTTCTCCCTAGGCTCCATCCCCAAATCTCCAGGAGTTTCCCAAATTGGTTTTGGCAACCCTATAGAGATGCCATCTGTTGCCTCCCTAGGGATTTGGCATCAATTTGGCAGTTGATATTCTTATGGACAGGAGCTGTGGTGGCTCAAATGGTTAAGACGCTGAACTGCAGGCTGTGGAAGGTCAGTAGTTCAGCAGTTCGAGACCCGAGTTGCCACATGATGGAGTGAGCTCCCATCTCTAGTTCCAGCTCCTGCCAACCTAGCAGTTCGAAAGCAAGAAATGCAAGTAGATAAATAGGTACCACTTCAGTGGGAAGGGAACAGCGTTCCGTGCGCCTTGGTGTTTAGTCATGCCGGCCACACAACCACGGAAACATCTTCGGACAGCGCTGGCTCTTCCGCTTTGAAACGGAGATGAGCACCGCAACCCTAGAGTCGGACTCGACTGGCTTTCGAGCAAGGGAACCTTTACCTTATTCTTACGGACGGTGATTAATGCACCCCCCCACCCACCCGCTTCTTGTTTGCAAGAGCTGCCTTTTCTATCCCTCCTATCTTTTTGACATTCTCTTGTTTACATGGCTTTGGCATGTTTTTGCGAAGCTCCCAAACTGTAACCGAATAGCTGCCACAGCAACACAGAGAAGCAACGAGAAAGTGGGGTTTTTTAAATTGATTTCCAGAGAGTTGTAATTCCCTCACGTGTCCTTGAAGGACCCCTGAATTTTGTTCCTGGCCCTACGTTGCTACATTTGAAAAAAGTAGACATTATTCTCTCTCTCTCTCTCTCCTTCCTTAATCCAGCTTTAGAGCTACTTTTAGACTCTTCTACTTTCCACCCCTCAGGGCTTCCACAACCTATTTTTGAAAGACTCCACAAAGGAGCCATACACCCAGGGCTCTAGTCGGGGGGGAGCTCTCAGGTACGGAGCTCCGGAAGAGAACCTCTAGGGGGCGGGGCGGTCACGTGGTGAAGCCCCGCCCCCTTCTTTACCCCGCCCTCTGCTTCGATCCTCATTCCGTTTGGGAATGAGGATGAAGCAGGAGGGTAAGTAGCCGGGCCTTCTGACACACTTCCGGTGATGTCAGGGGGTGTGGCCTTCTGTCACTTCCGGTGATGTCAGGGGGCGTGGCATATGCAAATAAGTTATGCTAATGAGTTATGCTAATGAGCTCCGGCAGCTCTTTTTCTACAACAAGACCCCTGCATACACCTGTTAATTTCTGAAGAGGAGGGAGAAGGTTAGTCCTTTCACTGGCAATACAAGCACCAGAGGTGGCTGAATGGAAGTCCCTGGGAACCTGGCAGGCCAGGAGGTAGTTTAAATTAAACGATACACAGGGCAATTCTTAGTGGAATTACACCTTTTTAAACCCACTTGACTTCAGTGGAATTAGTCAGAAGGGTGTAACTCTTTTTAGGATATAATTGACTGTCCTTTTGTTCAATCTGAGATCTTTATTCTACCCTCCCCATTTTTAAGAACTAATGAACTCATTACTGTAGTTAGGGTTGCCAACCTCCAGGTGGTGGCTGGAGATCTCCTGGGATTACAGTTGATCTTCAGATGACAGAGATAAATTCACCTGGGAGAAAATGGCTGCTTTGGAAGGTCATATCGTATATCCCATTGAAACCCTCCCCCTCCCCAAATCCTGCCCTCTCCAGCCCCCCCCCCAATCAACAGGTATTTCCCAGCCTGGAGCTGGCAACCCCAGGGGAAAGGTATAGTGGGGCGTGGTATAAGGTTAAATGCCCCATTTTACCCAGGGTGCAAGTCTAACTGAAGATGAAGGTTGGTCTGGCCCCCACAGATGATATGAGGCCACTGCTAGCAAGCTGTCCCAAACACAAATCAAGAAATATAGGCAGGGTTGGCAGCTCTGGGTGAGGAAATACCTATTGATGGGGGGGGGTGGAGAGGGCAGGATTTGGGGAGGGGAGGGACCTCAGCACGGTACAGTACCATAGAGTCTGCCCTCCAAAGCAGCCATGTTCTCCAGGGGAACTGATCTCTGTTGCCTGGAGATCAGCTGCAAAAGTAGGCACTCCCCAGGCTGCACCTGGAGGTTGAAGATCATGGGAGGAAGTAGAAATCCAACAACAACATCCAGTGACAAAAACAACAGTCAATAAAGATATGTTGCAAAATCATTTACAGCATTCGTTAGCATGTGAGTGATAATAGAAGATAATTTTCTACAGAATTACTACAGTAAATGATTTTGCAACATACCTTTATTGACTCTTCGTTGTTTTTGCACCTGGAGGTTGGAAGCTCTAAATATATGCAGCCCACCAATTTTGTAATTGATTTAATGGTGAGTGTGACCGATTTCCCACAGCCGCTGCTCTGCGCTCCATGGTACGTGTCAATTTCCCACTCAAAACTGCGCGGCCGCATTTTGACCTGTGGCTTCGCCCGATTTCCCCTGCGGTTTTGTGATCCTGTTTTTTGAGGATTACAAAACCGTGGGCAAAATCGGGCAAAGCCGCAGGTCAAAATGCAGTGGCATGGCTTTGAGTGGGAAATTGACGCGTACCATCAGGGCAAAGAGAGGAGCGAGCGCAGAGCAGCAGCTGTGGGTGTGTTTGTTGATTAAAATCTTTTAAAACCCAGACATTAAAATTTCTGAATATTTCTTTGGTTTTCTGTTAACTTAACAAAAGTCAAAGTCTAATGGAGATCTCCATATAACGACAGTGAAGTGGGCCAGGCCCGGAATCCCACCTTAGCCCTTCCCAGCCATTTCCCCTCCTCCCCACTGCAGCCTTCTCCTGCCAAACAGGTATTATGACATTGATGGGTTCATTTTAAATATTGATGTGCTGCTTTTGCACTTTTGAATCTGACTCACTGTTAACAAGCAACACAAATAATAAAACCACATGCAAACAAACAAGACGTGTGTTAGGAAATGCTCATATTGGATTACAGCTTTAAATATACTAGCAGAAGTCAGAGCGTTTTTTGGTTTTTATTCAGGTATCCTGTCTCTTCCACCCATCCTTTTCTGACCCAACCAGTGAAAACTGTGAGGGAATCAGCATGGAAAAGCTGGTAAACTACAGGCCCAAATCTGGACCCCTCTAGTCTGGCTAGGTTTGCCAGCCCCCAGGTCCGAGCAGGTTCCCCTGCTTTTGGGGGCTCCGAACCCCCACCCCCAAACAGGGACATCATCGCACAATGTCCTTGTCCTTGGCACACCTGGAAGTGATGTTATCGTGTCGGTGACATCACACGGCAACACTCTGGTTTGGGGGCAAACAATGGTTTCAAAGCCAAAAAACCATAGAGTTTTTGCCCCAAAACCAGTGTGTTGCGCAAAGCATTGCTGATGTGATGAAGCCACTTCTGGGTGCTGTTAGGTTGTCCCCCCCCCCCCACAATCCCCCCCAAACACTAGAGCATCCCCACGCGACATCCTTGGAGTAACAATATCACTTTTGGGTGATAAAGCCACTTCTGGGTGATGTTATGTTGTCCCCCCCCCCCAGAATGCCCCCCAAATCCCCCCGCCGCAATGGCAAAGGGATCTGGCAACCCTAAGTCTGGCTAGCTTTATATGCCACACGGGCCAAATCCTTACCCAGTGCTCTTTGCTTTGTTAGATTCGTATGATGAAATATACTGGGTTCAGACACGTAGAAGTGATCAGCTCATAGTTTACTAGTGATTCAGCAAGAGAAAGAAGAAGACTCCAATCCCTGACCAAAGCCAGGTATTTATGCCTGAAAAGGGTTACACCCCAAAACACCCCACTCCTAACAACAGGCTATTTACACTTTATTGTTTTCCAATTGGTTTACTCTAGGATCCCTGTCTCCCTACTGGTCCATTCTAGGATCCTAGCAATCTATTGTTATGCATCCCAAGCTCAGTCCTTTTGCAAGGACAGTTCCGGCTCAATAAATAACATATGACATATGATTCTGCCTGCTGTGTCTCCACCACCAGTCAGTATTTTTTAAAATCAAAAACTGAAGAACCAAAATCGGTGAAAGATTAAGCATCTATCCACCTAAAGTTGCCAATCTCCAGGTGGTGGCTGGAGATCTCCTTCTATTCAACTGATCTCCAGGTGACAGAAATCAGTTCACCAGGAGAAAATGGCCACTTGGTCTCTATGGCATTGTGCCCCAAACCCAACCTTCCATGGGCTCCAGGCCAAAATCTCCAGATATTTCCCAACCTGGACCTGGCAACCTTATATCCACTGCTTCTGTCCTGCAAATGCCACCACTTTGCACGTCTGCAGCAAACACAACATTGGGAATCTTATGTCTAGGACGAGACACATGTCTGTGTGTGGGGGTAGCGGAACAGTTTGTCATCCAGTGAACTGCCTCACTCCTGCTCTAGGTATGTGGGTGGCAGCCACTTCCTGCTGTGGGTGGCAGCCACTTCCTGGCCCCACCCAGTGAAAAAATAGCAATAACTGCTGGGAGCAGCAGATTAGGGTTACTAGTGCTCAGGTTGGGCCACCCACCCCCCCTATAGATGGAAAGCCTGAACACCAGGTCGTGACGTCATCAAAGGTAGTCATAACATTCCCTGAACTCTGCAGTTGCCAGCTACTGTCACAAGTGTTTTAACTTGTAGTTTCTTGTGTACTCAACAAGATATTTTCTTTATTCTTTCACTGCAGTATTCCAGATTCTTCACACTAGCTTACAGTGTTACTGAGTTCAGTTTCCCTTGCATATTTGAGTGTATGTTTCGTATAATTTACAAGCATATAATAGGGGAAACTGGTGGATGTCTGCTGTATGATGGTATTGTCAAATAATAGTAAGAGTTTAATAACTTTTGATTTTCAGTATTACTTTTTATCTACCATTGACACAGCATGAGATATTAATATGTACAAACTCATATTTAGGTAAGACGTTTTCACATACAGTAAACTTCAATTATAATCTCCAGTTACCAAAAAAAGCAGCTACACTGCATATTGGTGTACAAAGTTCATTGTGAATACATTCACAAACTTTCAAGGGAACCAACAAATGTAATAGAAAGAGAGTACAACATTCAATCTTCCTATGGAACTTCTTTTGAGTAAATAAGAGGAAAATATAGATTCCTTCTCATCCCCATTTCAGCAGCAACTGCTTCCCCCCCCCACCTCCACCCCAGGGCAACCATTGCTGTGACTGATTCCCATCCTAGATAAGAACATAAGAGAAGAAGCCAACCTTGGATCAGGCCAATGGCCCATCTAGTCCAACACTATGTCACACAGTGGCCAAAAATACCAGGGGCCATCAGGAGGTCCAGCAGTGGGGCCAGGACACTTGAAGCCCTCCCCACTGTTGCCCCCCCCAAGCACCAAGAAGACAGATCCTCACTTGCCCCAGAGTCCCTATCTATACCTTGTGGCTAGTAGCCACCGATGGACCTCTGTTCCATATGTTTATCCAATTCCCTCTTGAAGCCGTCCATGCTTGTAGCCGCCGCCACCTCCTGTGGCAGTGAATTCTGTGTGTTCATCACTCTTAGATAAAGGACTTCCTTTATCTGTTCTAAGCCCACCTCTCAGCAATTTCATGGAGTGCCCACGAGTCTCAAAGCTAACTTCTAAGGACTTTCTTCAGACTCACTTACAAGAAAACCCTTCTGTGATCTGGCTGTGATTAAGTGTGCGGACTCTAATGTGGGAGAACCGGGTTTGATTCCCCACTCCTCCACTTGCACCTGCCGCATGACCTTGGGCAAGCCAGAGCTGTTCTTGAAAAAGAGCAGTTTCTGTCAGAGCTCTCTCAGCCCCACTTACCTCACAGGGTGTCTCTTGTGGGGAAGGGAAGGGAAAGCCGCTCTGAGACACCTTTGAGTAGTGAAGGGCGGGGTATAAATCCAATCTCCCCCCTTGCTTTTCTGCAGCCCCCACCCTCTGCCAAGCCCCCCTCCTGGGTAAAGAGCTTTTCCTCTCCTCTGACCCTCCCCCTCGGCCCCTCCAACAAACAGCTCTGGGACTTTAACCCTTTCAGCGCTGCAGACAAATGAGAAACGTCTCCTGTCTTCTCTGTGAGCAGGTCCAGCCAGGCTGCCCGTTGGTGACTTTCTATGCACCTCAAAGGTACTCCTCTGGAGTAACAATGCATGGGGCTCCAGAGCCTCCTCAGGAGAAAAAAAAGGGTTCACCTTGCCTTCTCCTGTACTGCAGCTCATAAGGCACCATCACACGTTCATGCAACATAGTCTTTGGAAGCAGAAAAAGAGGCTCAGGCACCACCTGGGATTCAGTCGCCCTCGACTCAAAAAGCAAAGGTGGTGCTGTCGGTCTCCGGGTCTCCTTCTGCAACCGGGCATGCCCTCTCCCCCCCACCCCCACCCCACCATAGGGGAACGCCCCCCCATGCATTCCCAGCTCACCGGATCCTGTAGCTTGGGGTAGATGCGGGGTCCGAGATTCTCTTCCTCACCATTAAGGCGCGAGGGTTGGGGGAGAGAGAGTTTCTGGCTGGAAGTGACCTGTTTACAACCCCGCCTCCCTCCTCTCTAGGCGGGCAGACTCGTCGCCCCCTTGAACCCTCCTCTGCAAGTAGATGAGCCTTGCATTTATTTCAGAAATGGGGAAAGCCTCCCTTATTTTTGCAAAGAGAAAACTAGCCCGGGCGAAAGAGACCAACGAGGGTACTAGGACTACTCTCGTCGCCATTACTGTGATGTCACGACCTGGTGTTCAGGCTTTCCATCTATAGGGGGTGGTGGCTGGGCCCGGACCTTTCCTGGGAGCAGCTCACATGGTTACCAACTCCGGGTTGGGGAAATTCCTGGAGATTTTTGTTGGAAGGAATGGGCTGTGCAATGTCGCTTAATGTTAGCACAGACTTTGGAGCTTCAGGCGAGGGCAGTAGAAAGTTAGTACAGGTGTAGATAAGATGAGGCTCTCTGACCTTTCCTTTGTCCACGCCTGCAGCTGTCTTATTGTGAACCAGAATTCTATTCTCAGGGGTTCCTTCCTTCAGTCACTTCTCTTTCTCTCCCTTTGTCCGCCAGGAGAGCTGGACATGCTTCCTACAATCTCCTTCCATCCTTCCTTAGAGAGATAGTGAGAAGCCTTGACTCTGCCTTTCCCATCCAGTATGGCATTTTCTTACAATGAAGAACTCCTATTTTTTTTCTAAGCAGCAAGCCTAAGTATGAACTTACTCCTCAAGCAGCCAAACTATAGAAGTCCGCTGTGCAGAGGAGCAACTGGAGATCACCCGCTATTCCAATTGATTTCCAGATGACCAAGATCAGTTCCCCTAGAGAAAATTGCTGTTTTTGAGAGTAGAGTGTATGGCACTATACTTTGCTGAGGTCCCTTCCCTCCTTAAACACCCCCCTCCCCAGGCTCCATCCCCCAAATCTCCAGGAATTTCCCAACCCAGAGCTGGCAACCCTAGCAGAGATTCAGCTTTGCTTTCAGTTTTGGGGGTGGAGCCTGGGAAGGCTATGGTTTGGGGGGAACAGGGACCTCAATAGGGCACAATGCCATAGAGTCCACCCTCCAAAGCAGCTATTTTCTCCAAGGGAACCGACATCTGTGTTCCAGAGATCAGTTATGATTCTGGGAGATATTCAGGACCCACCTGGAAGTTGGCAACCCTAGAGCAGCAGATTAAGGCTACCATTTTCCAAGGTGGACCAGGGCTTTTCCTTGGAGCAGCAAGTTGGCACCTGGACTTTACAGCTGTTCTTCAGACTACAGAGGTTAGTTCCCCTGAAGGAAATAGTGACATCAGGGGCTAGGTTCTGTCATATATCATAGACAATACTGGCTTTGATGGACCAATGGTCTGGTTCGGTATAAGGAAGCTTTGAGAGAGACCAGGGTTGATATAGGTTCTGGTTTATGGTGACACGCAAGCAGACACATCTTCCGGACCTCCCGGTGATGTAATCTGCACACCAGCGAGTAGGAGGGGGTGCAACGAGTCGTGACCCCCCCAGAGCCTTGGCAAAAGGCTCCTAGCCATGGGGCTTTTGAGGGGCGACCTCTTCGCCAGCGCAATGCCGGATAATTTTTTTAAAATATATTTTTTATTCATTTTTAAACAATCATTTACAACAATAAACATCACAAGCATTGAACAAGCAATAACAAGCAACAACAAGAGGATCAATTTGGATTATAAACTAATCATTTAACAGTAGAAACCATTCTGAGAGTTGCTGACTGGGACAAGCGTCAGAGATCAAGCGTTTTAAATGGATTCCGAGCGAGGCCGAATGGCATACAACAAACTGTGAGTTGGGCTTAAGCGAATATGAGAATTTAAAAGGAAAGCTACCCCCCATGGAGCGATGAAAAGTGAGTGGGGAAGGGGCTCCTCCCAAGCACATGAACGAAAACACGATATAAAGGGGGGGTGGAAGAAAACGCGTTTAAATCTGCTTTAGGAGACTTACCAGAGCGTGGATAAGCGTATGGGCAAATTTCAGAGACTTTGACAACTTTTACAAAAGTAAACAATCCATTAAGGTGGCGGGGAAGAAAGCAGAGAAAGACAAACTTGCAAAAGTGAAACCAGTAGGAAGCCCTCGACCGGAAGAGGCCACTGAGTTCTCTAAAATGTTGACAGATTCCTTGCGCCCTCTGCTGGATGAGATGACTAACATCAAGCAACAGTTGACAACAATAACTCAGAATCTGGCGTCTCAGCAGCTCCAATTGACCAAGTCTTTAAAAATAACGGAGCAAACAGCTGAGAAGGTGAAGAAAATTGATGCCAACACTAAAAAAGTTAAGAAAAAGGTGCAAAAGCTGGAAATGAAACAAGCTGCAGAAGAATCACAACTTTTACAGCTACAAATGGAGAAAGCAAATCTGGACCTACGGTTTCAAGGGGTTCCAGAACTAAAAGATGAGAAACTGAAGCAACTGCTGAGTGAAGCATTAGCCCCAGTTACAGATCTGAAAGCGGAATACATTCTTAGCAAAATGGATGTGGTCTATAGGTCCTACTCCATATACATCAAGAAAAATAATCTACATGGGGAAATAGTACTCAGATTCTCGAAGAGGCATGTGAGGGATTCTATCCTGAAAGCAACTACTGGAACACCCTTGAAAATTGGGGACAATTCCATCAGGATTCTAAAAGATATCCCATTTGAAATAAGACTAAATAGAAAGAAATACAAAGATTTAATCCTTTTTTTTTTTTTTTTACAAACAAATGGCATTAGTTACAGATGGGTAATTCCAGAAGAAGTCATTTTCAAACTCCACAACAAAAAAGAAGAGATTGACTCTGTTTCCAAAGCACGTGAGTTCCTGAGAGTGCAGCTGGGGGAGCCAGCTGGGGATGAGAGGGAAGAAATTGACAGCAAATCTGATGGTGAACTGGACTTGGTGTCTTCCGACGAGGAGTCTCTCTCTGGAAAGGGGGCGGCCGCCCCCAAAAGTCCATACAAATTGAGGATTAGAAAAGATAAGACAAAATAAAGGCTGAAGGACTCTGAATTGTGCCTGGAAATTTTATACTAACTATGGGATGCTCTGGGGTTTTTCTTAAACAGATAAATTGATGGATAAAAATATAAATAATTTAGCATAACCAACTATGTTCAAAGTAATACTAGTGATTAAGAATGACATTTATATAAGCTGTTGTTATGATCTCCTATTCTTGGGGTTTTAGCTTTTAGTGGTTTTCTTACCTTTCTCCCTAGTTGTACTCTCCCCTTCCTAATTTTCAGGACACAGGACCTTATCGCACAAAGTGGTTTCTTTTGTCTGTAGTGAGAAACTTTGAAATACCAGCAGTTTGTTCTATGTCAGGATCAGGCCACATGACTTGTACCATAAGAACATAAGAGAAGCCAATGTTGGACCAGGCCAATGGCCCATCTAGTCCAACACTCTGTCACACATTGGCCAAAAATACCAGGTGCCATCAGGAGGTCCAGCAGTGGGGCCAAGACACTAGGAGCCCTCCCACTGTCCCCCCCCAAGCACCAAGAATACAGAGCATCACTTGCCCCAGATTGAGAGTTCCTATCTATACCTTGTGGCTAATAGCCACTGATGGACCTCTGCTTCATATGTTTATCCAATTCCCTCTTGAAGCTGTCCATGCTTGTAGCCGCCACCACCTCCTGGGGCAGTGAATTCTGTGTGTTAATCACTCTTTGGGTGAAGAAGTACTTCCTGTTATCTGTTCTAACCTGACTGCTCAGCCATTTCATTTAGTGCCCACGAGTTCTGGTATTGTGAGAAAGGGAGAAAAGTACCTCTTTCTTTACCTGCTCTTTCCCATGCATAATCTTATAAACCTCGATCATGTCACCCCTCAGTCATCATTTCTCCAAGCTAAAGAGCCCCAAGTGTTTTAACCATATGCATGTCAGTGCTGTCAAGTCACAACTGACTCATGGCAACACCAGCAAGGGCTTTCAAGGCCAGTCAGTAGCCAGGAGTGGTTTGCTTTCGGCTTCCTTTGCAGAGTCTTCCCTGCTGGTCTGCCATCCAAATACCAACCCTGCTCGTCTTCTGAGATCTGCCAAGATTGGGCTATATCCTGCCATTTCCCCTAATTTGTACCATGATGCATGATAAATATGGGAAGGGGCCTTCCATTGTGTGTGCATTACAGGGGCATTTGTGTGAGATCTGGCTTGGTCTACACATGAATCATATCAAAAGGGCAGAGGACTGTTGTGTTAGACTAGATCGTACCACTTCAGACTGCAGTTCTGTGACTGCACATTTGAATGCTCCCCTAGAGCTGCTGCCAGCCAGTAGACAATACTAATGGTCTGATTCCGCTTCAGGCAGGCTTATATGGTGTTCAGTTCTTGACAATATAGGGTCACTAACACATAGCAGAGCATTTAATTTATGACTGCATTTGATCCAATAGCCTGAAATAGCCTGACGTTTGAGCCAATAGCCTGAGAGCTAGTGTGATGTTGCAGTTAGAGTGCCGAACTTGGGGAGCGGTAAGACATGCTGTTTGATCTGATGTCGTTGCTGTTACCCCGCGGATTTAAAATGCATGTTCAAACAGCAGCATCAGTATCCTGTACCAGAGACGTAGCCCTCCTGGTCTCACCCTTTCCCGATTGCAAGTTTTCTGACTCCGGAAAACGTTCGGGGTTTACTGATATAAGTGGTTCCACCCCGCATATACGGATGTCTGATCATTCTGTTGCGAGGTCAAGCCATTTGGGAAGTCTGAACCTTTCGTTCCATTTTCACTCTTTTAAAAAACCAGTTAATGATGTGGCCATCATCGGATCTTTTCACCAGGGCAATGAATCACTGCTTGTGCGTTTCTTTGCCACAATATTTTGTTGGGATAGGGAGCCCCTGGGGGAGTTGTTTTTCAGTGACAAACTAAAGAAAAAGGACCCTTTCTCCTGCTTCTTGGGGTGGGTTAGCGGTGGAAATTGTCCCTAGTTAGGCGGAGAAATGCAGTTGTATAGGAACCAATGAATTTGCAGTACTTGGAGGAGGGATTGCTGAAATGTCAAAAAGGAGCAGTTCTTCGAATATGTGCTTCTGCACATGTGTGAAAAAGAAACAAAAAGAATGCTGCCCGGCTGCCTGCTCCATGGTTACTGTGCAGCAAAAATCTGAACAATCAACCATGGGGCAAGCGCATGGTGAAGCAGATTAAGGGCTGGATGTCTGAACAAAATTCTCCAGCACAAAACCCCCAAATAAAATTAGAAGCGTGGTCAAAACTCGCTAAACCCATCATCTGACCGCAGCCTTGGTTCTGGGAGAACCAGGTTTGAATCTCCACTCTGCCATGGAAGTTCATTGGGTGACATTGGGCCCCCTCACAACGTCTCAGCCTAACCTACCTCATGGGATTTTTGTGAGGGTGGAATGGAGGAAAGGAAAACACTGATGTCATATGCTGCTTTGGATCTCCCCTGGGTGGCAAATAAATGAAAGCTCAATTAGCATTTGACCGTAAAGTTGCCATGAGGTTTTGTAGAAGATGCCTGCCAAATGGCCAGAGTTCCCATGACTGAATTTTGGATTTCTGAAGTTAAAAATTAACACCGGAGTTGTGCCTTCCATTTCCCCCCAATCCTTCTATGAATGCAGAGCTTAGACATGTCTCCAAATTTTGTTTATTTTATTTCAGCATTATCTACAGAGGCTGCAGTATTTATTTCCCTTTTATTCCTCTGCTTTCAAAGCGACTTCTGCCATCAGACCAAAGGTCCCTCCCACTTGTTTTCGTTATGCTGCTTGATTAAAGAAACAGGGGTGTTCATGCATTGTTCCTCGCTTGCCTTCAACCATCTGCCACAGAGGGGGGATACTTCATTCTGTTTCCTTGCAAAAAAAACTCTGGAATCCATTCATTGCCTCTTAGGCCCATCTCCTCAGACTCCCTGTTGGCTGCTTAGATTCTCAGGGGTGTTCTAGAGAGCCCTCACACAGTCACAAGGGCTGCAGTGTGAATGATGGCTTTGGCCCAACCGCAGAACGAAACAAAACACCAAAATGCCTTCCTACCTTTGTTCTTCAGTGTGAGAGCAATTACAGCAAGTGTCGCCAGGCTGTTATGCAACCTCACATGGCAGGGGAGAAAAGCCTGTACATTTCTGAATGGTATATGAGATCATCTCTCCGCTGAGCACAGACTTTAAAAAGATTTTGAGAATGCTGGCACTAATATTCCTGCTACAGCATGGATGACTGAGAAGATGCGGCCAATCACATCTGAGTGCTATTTTGTGCAAGAACCGACATGGAAACGAAGCACATGGGGTACATCTGAATTAGAGGAGTGGTATATTTTTGGAAACAATCAACGGGATATGTGCTGACTCGCAGCTCGGGCACCACTACAGCCCTGCACTTATGAAATTACTGAAGTTGACTGAAATGGAAGTGGAGAACCATTGTCAGTCTTCGTATAACTCTTTTTCTTCTGGCTTTGGACAGCATCTCAGGAAGCTGCTGTGAAGAACACAGACAAAACCACAGTCTTTCAGAAGCTGATATTTGGCCCTGGGAGTGGGAGGCAGAGAAGGCAGGGGAGAGACTGTAAAAATCAGTTCAAAAGTGTTAACTAGATGAGTTGTTTCCAAACTTTTCAGACCAAAGATCCACCCTTAACTTTAATCTGTCAAGTTAGACTGAGTCGTAAAATTTTTAGGGTATGCCTTCTTCTTTCCCTGTCTATAGTTGGTTCCACACCAAACCATATTTTACATCCCAGTTACAAAGGTGGCTCCATATGGCAAGGTCAGCAATCTGCTGGCCTCCCATCCTTGTCCTGCGCCCAATGTTTCCAAGAGCCAATTTGTGGCATTATTTTTTGCAAGTTCTGTGGATAGGAAGCACAATCTCTGTCATGTGGGGCTAGTCTTTGAAGTACTATCTTGCAGTCCACAGAACTCCCTCTCCTGCCTGCTGCTTCCAGGCAGTGCAACTCTGAAATCACAATTTTCCCTTTAAAATATTTATTGGTGCTATAACACAATTAGCATAGTTTCTCATCTCCCGTTATGGTAGCTTGGTAGGCACTGCATACCATTTGTGAGTTAATGATCCAAAACTTAAATTAGTTATATCTTTGTATCATTTTAATCCCAACGAGGTGTATTCTGTAAGAGGAAAGTTTTCAGCTTCCTGAAGGATCCCATTCGCACCTGGGACTCGATCCCTCAGTGGCCACTAACCAAAGCTGCATACCTGGAAATACATAATGGCTGATTTCCCACAAGCGCTGCTCCACGCTCGCTCTTCTCTTTTGCCCTGGTGGTACGTGTCAATTTCACACAAGCTGCTGCGGGCCGCATTTTGCCCCGCAGCTTTGCGTGATTTCCCCCACATTTACTCAATCCTGTTTTTTAAGGATTGAGTAGATGCAGGGGAAATCCTGCGAAGCTCCGGGGCAAAATGCAGCCGCGCAGCAGCTTCTGTGAAATTGACAAGCACCATCGGGGCAAAAGGGAAGAGCGAGCGTGGAGCAGCACTTATGGGAAATCAGCCAATGAGAATTCCGAATAGACAAGCTTTGGGTTGTACTGTCATTCATATAGCAAAATCAGGTGTCTTTTGAGGCAGTCAAATGGATTTATACCAAATTTTTGGTGGGGTGGGATGGGGAGAAATGATATTCTTAATGTTCCTCCAAGCAAAAATGCCCTACAAGTAGTAGTAGTAGTAGTAGTAGTAGTAGTAGTAGTAGTAGTAGTATCACAATTGTAGAAAAAATGAGAAATAGGGTTTCAATCATTGGTATTGCAATCCCAGGAGATAGCAGAATATAAAAGAAAGAACAGGAGAAGATCACAAAATACCAAGACTTACAAATAGAGTTAAGAGTGCCTCTGGGGTAAGAAGGTTACCATCATGTCAGTTATCATTGGAAGCCTTGGAACAGTGCCTAGGAGTCTCAAGAAACACCTGGACATTCTGGACATTGAGCAAATAGCACCAGCTCAACTCCAGAAGACCGTGCTGCTTGGAACAGCAAGAATCCTGAGAAGATAAATATAGCCTATCCTTTGGCATACTGTGCTAGTTTTCTACTTTATGTACATATGCATGTATTAAAACATTTATATTCCATCTTTCCTCTTGGTTCAAGCCAGGTTACAATAATAGTTTAAAACATTTTTTGGTTTAAAACAAAACATAAAATAGCAAACCCCAAATTTATAAACAGGGAGGAAGTTAGAAAACTGTAATTCCTCCCTTGTAGTTTGAAATGATGCAGTTCATTTCCTCCCCCTCAGCTCCAAGGATGAATTGGCCATTTAGCCACTGCCTTGTAGGGCTGCCTATCCCAAAGCGCCCCCTTACCCTATAGTGTGGCCAGCTCTTCAGCCCTCCGTCAGGTGAGTGGGATATGGGGGTGGGAGGGGCATGAGCCCCTTTCCCAGGCTGTTTTGGCCTCCCAGTCCAGTCCTGCTCAGCTGCCTTCCACCTCACTAACCCATTCTGTTGCATACATAAACCTGGGCATGGTCTGACCAAGGTCCTTTGGAAGAATGCCCTTGATAAGGAGGGGAAAATGCCTGAGCTCTAAACCCTCTGCTCACAAGATTACATGTACTGAAATCGATGCTTGTAGAGGAGACTACATACATACACTTTCCTACACATATAGACTTTGTGCTGATGAGACGGTGATTGTGCATAGGAGGGGGAAGACTCAGAATACTCATGCTCCCCTGTAATATAATCTCTAGAGGGGTTACAATAAGGCTGTGGTCACATGGTCATTCCCAATCGCATTTAAAAGGGCTGATCAGACAGCCACATCTGTCTCCCATATGGAAGCGGACTCGCCCCACAATCCTCCCAGTTTCCTAGCAATTTTTCCGACATCGGGAAAATCAAGTACTTTCTGAATATTTGTGCCAATCTGGACAGCCATCTCTTGCTATGAATGTGATTAGGTTGTCTGAATGTCCCTTTCGTGCTGAAATTCCCCCCCCCCAGCTTTTGCTGTTGTGTGTATGATCAATCCTGCGCTCAACGTTCAAGCACATATATATAGACTCCAGCGCTCGGCTATACATCGGTGGTTTGTTTTGTTCACTGTTTGGGGGGGGGGGAACATTGCAAAAACAAGGGAGTATAGCATGTCCAAGCGGGAGCAGTGATTTGGCCATACGCATATGAGCATGCGCAAAGATTTTTTTTAAAAAAAAAACCTCATGCCACGCCGCTGCTTTGGCAGCATGGCTATCTGGACGGTGCCTGGAGCCTTGTCACATGATGCAAATGCAAGCGGTTCAGGGAGGGATGTGTGATCATCCCAATCGGCAAAAAAAATACCCCTGATACAGCGGGAACAAATCACAGTAAGCTTGCCATGTGACTACAGCCTTAGTTTGAGAAAGGTTTTTTCAGATAGGGAGAAACAAAATGAGTCATCTTTAGCTGTGGGCATTACACAATCACAGTCTATCTAATAAATCGGCTCCTTGGATAGCCTCCCTAAATGCAGAGTAGATTGATGTGAGCTTTCCTGCATTAGCTGGGGCTTTGTCTGTCTACATATGGCTTATGAATAGGGTTGCCAACCTCCAGGTATAAAGCAACCTGACGAAGCATTGAGGGAAACAGAGTGTTTACCTGGAAAATCTGTAGTCGCATGGCAATTGTTGGAAACAGCTGCAGCACTGCATGATGTAAAATAAAGAAACAAAAAAGAAGAAGCAAATTTGTGGACTGTAACTGGACTTGAATCAGTTTTTCACAGTGAACATTGGTGGGGTGCAACCTCCAGGTAATGGCTGGAGATCCCCTGCTATTACAACTGCACTCCAGGGAATAGATATCAATTCACCTGGAGAACATGGCTGCTTTGGAAGGTGGACTCTATGGTATCACACCCCATTTACGTCCATCCCCTTCCCAAACTTTGCTCTCCTCAGGCTCCGCCCCAAAATCTCCAGGTATTTCCCAGCCAAGAGCTGGTAAGACAACTTATGAACAACATTCAGATCTTCCCTCAAAATGTAAAGATCCTCATTGAAAAAATTCTAGCTATACTAACAGAGCCTCAAAGAATTCCTCTTGATCCTGATTGGAGATGTACATGGGTCCAAAGGTGATGGTTCTATTCTTGCTGTTTACTGCCATTGCTGTACACATTATCAAAATGTACCTTCCGGGGAGTCTGAAACTCACAGTGCTATCCTTAGGAGAAACTATTCTCAAGCAACTAACTTCAGTGGGCTAAGAAAGGTGCAACTCTGTTTAGGATAGCACTGTGGGTCTGGTAACTGAAAGCACAATTGAGAAGCAGAACCAATAGCTACCCCTTTTTGAGAGGAGATGCCAGGCTAGACAAGTACATTTTCTCCCCAAAACATTTGCTTTCAAGGAGCTATTTGGGTCTGCTTTTGTGATTTGTTTCTTGAAGAAAGGTGATGTCAGAATGTTCTCTTGTCCATGCATTTGCATTTAACTGAATTGTTCAGACCTTTAAAGTTGCGAGAGATGATTCTGAGATTGTCCAGATCACTTTACAGACACTCAGCTGTTTAACAAGCTAATTAAGCGATATTACTTTTCCCTGCTCGGGTGCAGAAACAGAGTTGAATGGCACAGTGTTCTTTGCTATTATATAAATGTTCCTTTCTCCTATCAAAAGAAGCCTTTTTATTATTATTTTGTTATTGTTATATTTATTTTATATCATTACGCTGCAAGAAATGTGTCGATCTTTCAAATGACACAAGACTCTTCCTTTGATTTTGTTTTTACTGGAATCTGTACATGCAAAATAAAACTTCAGCATTCAAACACAAATCAAAGTCAACAACAAACCCTGAAGTGAGCTTTAAAGTTTTGGTTTATCACATCGGTCATAAATTTAGGGATCATGCTGTGTGACTTCTCACCGTTGCCAGCCTGTTTTGTGAAAGCACTGCAAGGCTTTTCAATTGTGGTGTCATCCAGCTAAAGATCAGATTGAGTGCCATTAAGGTGCAATCCTAAACAGAGTTAAACCTTTGAAAGTCAATGGGCTTAGAAGAGTGGAACTCTGTCTAGTTTTGCAGTGTAAGTTACCTTCTCAGTTGTCTATGCCTCTAAGCTGCAGGTTAGAGTGGAGAAAGCAGTTCTGTAATGCTGCTATCTCATCCATGGGCGATTCTGCAGTGGCTTTTTCCTCTGTTGTTTTACAAAACCCATGTTGGAATAGAAATTCCCCTCTGCATTACATGCTGCTATCATTTTCTTTGATCATCGGATTTTATGGTACCCTCTACACTGCATGCCGCTTTCGCTTTCTTTGAACGTGTTTTATGGTACCTTCTGCATACATTTATGGCTGTTCAAGGGTGACTTTGCAGTCAGTACGGCATTGCCCCAAGGTATCTGAATGTGGTTTTCAGCTGCACCTTTGCCTCTCAATTGTGAAAATCTGGAGCGAATGCTAGATGCAGAATCACCCCATGTGTGGCACATGCAAGACTCTTGCTGATTCTGGCAAGTGCTTCCTTGTCTCTCTTCTGCTATTGCTCTTGTGCAGCAAGACCTTTAATAGTGGGAACTGAAAATCTCAAATGGCCATTTTGGAGTACAGCATGACTTTAGTGTTATCTGCCTCCAGGTGGGGTCTGCAGGTCTTCCTTGTGGGCTTTCCTGTGGATGGATCCAGTGATAGAAGACAAAGACAGAGTTGGGGACAGGGGGAAGAAATTCCACAATTTTGGTGCCATGAAGAAGAAAAAGAGGAGGAGGAGGAGGAGGAGGAGATTGGATTCATACCCCGCCCTTCACTACCCAAAGGAGTTACAGAGCGGCTTATAAACTCCTTTCCCTTCCCCTCCCCACAACAGACACCCTGTGAGGTAGGTGGGGCTGAGAGAGCTCTGACAGAAACTGCTCTTTTTCAAGAACAGCTGTGCCAGAACTATGGCTTGCCCAAGGTCATCCAGCAGGTGCAAGAAGCCCTTCTCTTGGGTTGCAACCCATCAATTGTCAGATAGTGGGGGCACCTCTAAAGATGGGTATAACAGTCAGGTGTCCCTGAAGGTAAGTAGAACATTAGTATTACTCACCTCCAGATAGGGTGTGCAGATCCTCCTTGTGGACTACCCTGCTGCTGGATGCAGACCAATGCTCCATCTACTTTGGCATCCCCTTTCCAACAGTGGCCAGCAAATGTCATAGGGAAGCCCACAGGCTGTGGCCCTCTCTTGATGACTGCTCCCCAGTCTCTGACAATCAGAGGCAATCTGCCTCTGAACTCAGGTGTCCCATTTGGCTCTCATGGCGAACCATAGATCTATCTTCCATAAATTTGTCCAACCTTCCCCCCCTTTAAGTCCTTCAGAGCCATAGCCAAATCTTGTGGCAGAGAGTTCAACGAGTTAATTTCTAATTGTGTGAGGTACTACTTCCTTTTTTTCTGTTTTCAATCTATTAACAAAGACAAATATGGTCACAGTCCATAGACATGAAAAGATAGAGCCACAGGAACTGTGTAAAGTGCGCTCAATGTTTCTTTAACGATAGCAATAATGTTGTAAATATGAAAACTACAAAAGTGATACTAATACACTCAAATTGTAAATCCAGTTACATAAGATAGAAGATAACAACGACGGCGGGACGGTGGTCTCCGGAATGTGATGCCGTTTTGCCAAATGTCTTCTTCTGACCAAGAATCTATAAGTGAATGATGTATGGAAAGTTGCACTTCAATAGAAAAGCTACCCGATTCACATGGAGTTTAATAACAGTTTCACCTATTTCATTGCACAAGTAATGGAGAAAATTTCTCTCAGACGAAGAAGACGTTTGTCAAAACGGCATCACATTCCGGAGACCACCGTCCCACCGTCGTTGTTATCTTCTATCTTATGTAATTGGATTTACAATTTGAGTGTATTAGTATCACTTTTGTAATTTTCATATTTATAACATTATTGATATCATTAAAGAAACATTGAGTGCACTTTACACAGTTCCTGTGGTTCAATCTATTAACAACCAGTTTCACAGAGTGATTCCCAGTTCTAATATGATGAGGGAGAAAAAAAAAATCTGTATTCACTTTCTATCAAGGTCATACCCTGCCCAGCTGTCACAGTAATCTTGGAAGCCATGAGGGCTAGAAATTTCTTTCTCTGTGTGTGTTTTTAAGGCATTGACTTCTGCATCCCATTTTCAGTTCCATGCTTCCTCCATGTTTGAGCAGCACTGTGGAAGACCTGAAGCCTCCCATCACCCACATTTGGGGACTGCTCTGACACTGTAGTTTCAGCTCTCTCCCGCTTTCCATCAGACATAATGCTTCTGCTGAGGTTTGCTGCTTTGAGACCTGCCTAATGTTATTTATACCCTTGGAGTTCTTGTCCCACGTGGGTGGTATATTTACAGTTTATATAGCATGCTGAAATAAGGTGTGAAAATGGATTTGTGGAAGGAAGGCGAGATTTGCTGGTGGGAAGAAAACAATTATTTATCAAAAGATGGCAATGGTGTTTTCTGCTTCTTTCCAGTCAGAGTTGTCTAGGATTTCCTCCCCCCCCCCCGCCACAAGATGGGAAGATCCTTACCCCAGTCCCTAACTGATAAATGGGATGAATGAAGTCAATGTTCTGATGAATTTTTTTTAATCAGTTTAGCAAAGCTGGGGACTGTAGGCCTCATCATTCATTGCCACTGGGCTTCCCTTCTTGACCCATAGAAGACTCTCCTTTTTGTCCCTTCCCTGCTCTACAGTACTTACTAAAGACATTGCCTGCTGGTTGTTACAGAGTTGGTCCCATCCATGTAGGGAGAGGTATTGCTGCATTAGAGTTGGAATCTTCTTGACGGGTGTGGTCAGATGAGCTGTTTGATCTGATGTTGTTGCTGTTACCCTGCTGATTTAAAAATCACATTCAACCAGCATCGTCACTATCTCGTTCCCCAGTCATGGGCCTCTCCTAGAGTCACCCCTTCCTGATTGCAACCTGATTCCAACACCAGGTACGGATGGCAGTTCCCGGTGGTGGGGGGAATCCCCTGATTTTGCAGACTCCTGCCTGCTGCCAGCCAACTGGCTGGTGGGGGGAAGCCCTGCCTCCAAGAGTGGCCACCAGTGGCCACCCCTCTCCCTCCCCTCCTGCAAGATTTAAAGGGCCCTCCAGCTGATCAGCTGGAGGAGATGGACCACCGATCAGCTGGAGGGGCCTCTAAAACTTGAAGGAGAGGAGGGAGAGGGGTGGCTGCTGGCTGCATGCCTAACCTGCAAGCGGCGAATTTGCCACTTGGAGTTCAGGTGCAGGCAATCCCTGCTTGTAAAAAGCATTTAAAGAGTCCCTTTAAATGCCTTTTACAACAAGGGCTGCACACGCCTGAATTCCAACTGGCGAATTTGCCACTTGCTGGTCAGGCTGCCTCCCTAACATGATGTTATGTGTAAGAGATGTTTTGGAGAAGAAGCAAATGAAACACAGCAGTGGGCGCCACGCCACCTATGGGTGTCACACTGAGGGATCTCTGCTTTAGTGTCTTGCTGGCACACTAGGGTTTCTGCAAACCCATACCCTCATGCAGTGGAGAGTTCAAATCCTCACTCCTCCAAGAAACTAGGTGAACTTGGGCCAGTCAGCCTCCCATTCCTCTAATTTCACGGGTTCTCGTGAGTACTAAATGAAGGCGGGGGGACTTGTCCTGCATCAAAAAGAGGGCCAGATAAAAATGGAACAACTATGTAAATAATAACTATTGTGACTTCTGCTCCCCCACAAACACCTATTCCTGACGGATAAGGCCCACTGCAATCCCACTGAATAAACCTAGTTATTATTAATAATAAAAAACAGCAATCCTGGACAGGCAGCAGACATTGCAAAACTGCCATGGGAGGAAAGGTTGAGGTGGAACAGAACAAAGTTTGGGTCCAGTGACACCTTTAAGACCGACAAAGTTTAATTCTGGGTATAAGCGAGTCCTATTTTTTCTGCAGACTTGCCATTCATTCTGCCAAAGAGTCAAAGCAGCACATTGGCTTGGTGTCCATTAACTGAGTGAGAAATGGAGGCTCACACCCTTTATTATTTAGTTATTGAAAACAATTTTTATCCTGCCTTTCCACCCAGTTAGGACCCTCAAGACAGGGAACAGTTAAAAAGACAATTACAATCAACTTGGAAAAATATTCATACACACACACACACAACAGCAACTAAAACATAAACAGAAAGGAGGATCAGTAAGGGAACACAAAACAAAACCAGTCTTCACCTGTAATGTATTGAAATAGCTTACTTGAATCGCCACATTCACTCCCTATGTTAAGCTTCGAGCCGGACAAAGGCTCCTCAGAACAGACTCACTATTGGTCGCTCCGTAACAGTGACCAATCAGAACTGTGCCAATTCCTGAGAGGGAAAGACTCTCATTGGTTGTTATCTACACAACCTCATTGGTTGTTAATTGTAAATAGGCGTGGCTACATTAGCCCGGGAACGTTTAAAAGAAGCCTAGCTCCCAATGTTAATCTGTTCTGGTTATGACTGAATTCAAGCGTTTGTTCGTATCTTTAATAAAGCTGATCACTTTGGTTGAAATCACTCTCCAGGTCTTTGTTAGCGGCAATCTAACAATTGGCTACAAGGATGGGATTTTAGAGTGGGTAAGCAGCCCTGCTTAACAATCCCCACGACGGACCAGAACGAACAGAGCGCCGTGGCCACTCCAGCAGAGGCACCACCAGCACCGGTGAACGAGCCTACCAGGATGGCCAGAAGTTCGAGGCATTCGAACTCATAACGGAGGATTGGGACGCGTACCTTGCATGGTTTGAGTTCCACTTGGAGGCCAACGACATAGCGGAAGAGGTAAAGAAGCAAGCCTGCCTGCTGAGTTCCTGCGGGAAGAGCATATTATTTGATATAGCGTGTCGTTGGTAGCTCCAGCTGACATACAGACAGTGTCGTTCAAGGAGCACACAAAGAAGCTGAAGGCTCATTTCTCCCCACAGCCACCAGAGATCGCCTGCCGGCATGTGTTCTACAAAAGGAGCCAGGCAGCGAGCGAGTCCATTGCCGAGTTTGTGGTGGCCCTATGCAAGGCCACGCAGCCGTGCAATTTTATGGACATTGAGGAGGCCCTCAGAGACCGATTGGTGTGCGGCCTTCGGGACGAGCGACTACAGCAACGTTTGTTTGCGCGCACAACCCTGACCTGGGCTGTGGCATATGGGGAGGCTGTCGCAGCAGAGGCGGCCGACAAATCAACTAAGGAGGTCCGGCAGCAGCTGGTGTTACCGGAGCAGTGTGTCCATTACCAGAGCCCTGATGGCGAAGGCATGGATGCAGATGATGACGTCAACATGATAAAGGTGGGAGCAGACAAGTGGACTCCAATGAAGACTGCATCAAGTAAAGTGTGCTCCAGATGTGGTGGGAACCACCACCGTGACCAGTGCTGGGCGAGAGATGTCGAGTGCCAAGCATGCGGGCAGCAAGGCCATTTGATCAGAGTCTGCAGGTCAGCGCGAAAGAATTCATCACCCCTCATCAGAAGAAAGCAGCGATCCCAAGCCACCGAGGCACACTGCCAGATGACATCATCCCTGACAAGCGCATCGACCGTTCTTCGCATCAGCTGTCAGGAGAATATCTCCGTCACCCTACTCATTGATGGCATGCCCTGACGGCATGCATGAAGCGTCCGAATAATGATGAGTTTCAGGTTGCTTTAGTGAAGCTATATACAGTGGTTTATTTTACAGATATTTACATACAGTCCATACCACCATGCAGTCTCCAATATCACAGAATTGTCCGAAAAGGTGCTTCACAGCAAATACATCCACAAGTGTGAACCCTGACTCCTGGACTGCATTCTTTATCTACAACCATGCACCAAACAGAGTCTTATGCCGACTCATGGTGATAGTTAATTGAGCTGATGCAACCCTGTGCTGCGGTGGCTCAAGTGGTTAAGACGCTGAACTGCAGGCTGTGGAAGGTCAGTAGTTCAGCGGTTCAAGATCCGGGTGCCGCAAGACAGGGTGAGCTCCTGTCTCTAGTTCCAGCTCCTGCCAACCTAGCAGTTCGAAAGCAAGAAATTGCAAGTAGATAAATAGGGACCACTTCGGTGGGAAGGTAACAGCGTTCCATGTGCCTTGGTGTTTAGTCATGCCGGCCACATGACCACGGAATCGTCTTCGGACAGCGCTGGCTCTTCGGCTTTGAAACGGAGATGAGCACCGCAACCCTAGAGTCGGATTCGACTGGCTTTCGAGCAAGGGAACCTTTACCTTTACCTAACCCTGTGCAATCAGTACCTTGTGACCCTGTCACATGACAGTCTTGCTTGTCACCTAGATGAGTATGATCTAATACAAACATACCTGGCTGTCATCTTGTCTACATATCATACAATATGCCGTCACGCCTCCCAAGATGCAGCCTATACAAGAAATAGCTTACATTTTAACAGTTTGAATCTATTTACAGATACACACTTAGTGAACATATCAGCCAAATTTTCATCAGAACAACAATACTGAATGTTAATGAAATTGTTACACACAGCTGTTTTTACATTCTGATACCTTATGGTTATATGTTTGCTTCTGGTTTTCATCCCTTGATTTTGTGCTAATTGACCAGCTGCTGAGCTGTCACAGAACACCTGGATAGGTAATTCACACACGACATCAAAATCTTTTAATAGCTGATGGAACCATTCTAATTGAATTATTGTATCACTGATGGCTGAATATTCTGATTCACAAGAGCTCATGGCGATGTGAGTTTGCTTTATTGATTTCCATCCCACCAGAGTACCTAACACAAAGATAGTGTAACCTGTGGTTGACCTGGAATCTGGTCTGTCTCCCCAGCTTGCATCACTGAATGCAGACAGACTCTCGGCTCTTGCATCCACTTTCAGCATTAATTTTTCACCTGCTGTGCCCTTCAAGTACCTGAGCACACGTTTAGCTGCCATCCAGTCCTTCTGGTATGGACAGTGACATTGCTGACATAGCCAATGCACAGCCATAGAGATGTCTGGCCTAGTGCAGCATGACAGGTATAACAGTGATCCTACCAAGGATTGGTACACCTCCTTGTGTGGAAACAAATTTTCCTGCGGTTCTTTACAATAATTTACTGTCATGGGAGTGTCGGCAATGTTTGCATCACCCATGCCAAACCTTTGAACCAGCTGCAGGATTTTTTCCTCTTGGCAAAGTGTATAATTACCCTGATCATCCTTGCTTATCTGCACACCCAGGTAATGTTGTATTTCACCCAGATTGTTCATTTTAAACACCGGCTGTAATGTTTGGGTAAACCAAGTCAGCTGTTGTTCAGAAGAATACAAAAAACAAAGATCATCAACAAAGCAAAACAGCCAACAAGTTTTTCCTTGTACCTCTTTTTTATATAAACAGGGATCAGCCACACCTTGTTTGAAACCTTGCTTTGTCAGAGCATTGTGGAGACACTGCCCCCATTCATAGCCACTCTGTTTTAATCCATACAAAGCTTTGTGTAACCTTAGAACAGATTGTTCACCTCCAGTTTGAAATCCTGGTATCTGCTCCATGTATAGTTCCTCCTTCAAAAGAGCGTTTAAATAAGCGGTTTCAATGTCAAAATGACGTACACTCATTCCATTTGCTGCTGCCACAGCCAGAGCAACCCTTATTGTTTCATTTCTAACTGTGCTTTGAAATGTTGCATCGAAATCTACATTTGGCATTTGACTGAAGCCCCTGGCTATGAGACGTGCTTTGTACTGCATCTCCACATTTGGCTTTTGTTTTAATTTGTAGAGCCAACGGCAGCCTATTGCCTTTCGTTTTTCAGGCAACTCTGCTGTTGTGAATACCTTGTGAGTTCTCAGAGATTCATATTCTGCCTGCATGGCAGTCTCCCACGCTTTGCGTTGCGTTTCCTCAAGAGATAACACTTCAGTGTAAGTTTCCAGAACCTTTACAAACACATGATTAATACCATATCTCTGAGGAGGTATTCCCTTTGTAGTTCTACTAGACACTTTCGGTATCTGTGGTGAACTAGGACCTGAATCAGAGGCTTGCGGTGCAGAAACAGCACCTTCCTGCTTCACCTCTTTTCCCCCTGCACTTTCAGTAACAGGCAACATGATCTGCTCGGGGGTTTGATTTGCATGAATGTGTGACCAGTTGGCATTCTCGCAGAAATTGGCAGATCTGCTAAATACCAACATGTTGTGAGCGTTTACAAAACGGTAAGCTTTCATACCAGTTTGATAACCAATGAAAGTTAATTTCTGCGCTCTAGGACCTCCCTTCCTCCTTTGCTTCAAAGGTATGTTAACCCATGCCTTAGACCCAAAAATCCTCAGGTGTTGCAATGAGGGATTTTTTCCATAGAGAGCCCTGTAGGGAATGTCTTCAATTGTTTTACACCAGACCCTGTTAACATTATAGGTAGCGCACCTCAGGCATTCAGCCCAGAAAGATTTGGGCAATTCAGAGTCCAGTAGCATGGAGTGCATGACTGTCTGGATAATACCTGTCCTCCTTTCTGCCACCCCATTTTCCGGTGGACAGGCGATGTTCGCCACCCTGTGCTTTATACCTTGTGCCTGGAACCATTTTTGTAAGTCAGATGACATGAACTCCCCTCCAAAATCTGTCTGAAACTGCAGAAGTTCTGCTCCCAGTTGCTTCTGCACTTTCCTTGCCCATGTTTTTATTATTTCACATACCTCGGATTTCTTTTGCATTGGAAATGCTCAACAGAACCTCAAGTAATCGTCAACAATCAATAACCCATATTTCCTGCCTAAAATACTATTTGGGTAAGGCCCAATGACATCTGCGTGAACCAGAGCTAGAGGTCTATTTGTGGACCTTTCACTAACTTTGGCCACTGGATGAGTATGGGACTTACTTTGTTTACATATATCACAATCCAAGTACATCTGGCATTTGTTTAACTTATCATGCCCCAAACTTGAGAATGTTTTTGCTAAGGTGGTAAATGACATGTGCCCCAGCCTCCTGTGATACATGTGAATACATTCATTGTGCAACGCTTGGTTACTAATCACAGCCCTTGGTTGCCCTGGCTTGTTTTCAAGAATATAGACACCATCCTTGACCCTGCCAGTGGCAAAAACATCTGTCTTCTGTATCACACACTGGTGCTCATCAAATGTTACCTTGAACCCTGCTTTTGTTAATTCGCTAATGCTCAGCAGGTTATGCTGTAGACTAGGTACACACATTACATTTTCAAAGGTATAATCAAGACAGTGAAAATAAATCTTTCCATGTGCATTTGCTGATGCAGGTGCACCATCAGCCAAATTTACATGAGTTGGACTAGCTGGCTGAGGGTCAGTCAGCATACCTGAGTCCCGCGTGAAGTTCTGGGACGCCCCAGAGTCGAGGACCCAATAGTCACATTCAGAAGTGTCTGAAACTGTCACCAACGTTGCATGTGGGTTGGCCACTTGCTGAGGCTTGACACCGCCTCCATCCTTGAGTGCGTTGGTGGCATTTTCTCTCTTCCGTGGGCAACATCTTTTGATGTGGTCGACTGAACCACAGAGGAAACATCTGCGTGCCTTCACGTGTAGAAGTTGTGAAGAACTGTGTTCCTCTCTGTGATGACTTGTGTGCTGCAATCCTGCCGAACACCTGCTTTGGTTGGCTTGCTTCCCGGAATAGTTGGCTGTCGTCCCAGACCTGCTGGCGCTGTTCCCAGGATGGCCGTCTGCCAAAACACGTTGCTGCAATCTCTCTCTCTGCTGATATAATCTCCCTGTAATGTAATCAAGGGTGAGTTCAGCTGGTTTTAGGCTTTCTAAAGCTGCAATGAGGGTGTCATATGAAGGCGGCAGCGAACACAAAATGATGAATGCCTGGTCTTCTTGACTAATTGTTTTGCCCCTTTCTGCAAGAAGCTGAAAGCACTCAGTGAGAGAGTTTAGGTGCTCTCTTAAATCTTGCCCTTCTGTCATGACAGTCCTGTACAGTCTCCTCAAGAGTGTCATTATAGAACCAGAGGTTTTCTGCACATAAATGCCAGCCAAGCTGTCCCATGCAGCTTTCGCAGAGGTCTTCCCAAACAGATAGACTAATTGAGAGTCTGATACACTCAATACTATCAGAGCCAATGCTTTCTTTATCTGAGTGTCTTCCTCTGCTGTGGGAGCTGCTGGGGGTGCTGACACATACTGCCACAGTCCTTCTTTAACTAAGAAGTGTTCCATACGGAGCGCCCACACAGTATAATTCATGTAGGTTAATTTTTCAACAAACACGGCTGCCGGAGCCAAGGCCATGTTGTTGTACTCACTGGTTCCGCTTGATAATTGCGACTGGATGACGTCCTCTGTCTCCTCCTCCTCCTCCGAGCCGGACTGGGACGAGCTGCTGTCCGTGGACTGTATCTCTGCCTGGAAGACGTCCTCTTCCTCTGCCGAAGACATGCACACCGGAGCTCACCAATTTCAACCTGGCAAACCTCCACAGCTCAGTACAGTCTACTCCAACTGTACTCCAGCTCCACAACGCAACTCTGGGCCCATAACCCTGACGGCGTGCATGAAGCGTCCGAATAATGACGAGTTTCAGGTTGCTTTAGTGAAGCTATATACAGTGGTTTATTTTACAGATATTTACATACAGTCCATACCACCATGCGGTCTCCAATATCACAGAATTGTCCGACAAGGTGCTTCGCAGCAAATACATCCACAAGTGTGAACCCTGACTCCTGGACTGCATTCTTTATATACAACCATGCACCAGTCAGAGTCTTATGCCGACTCATGGTGATAGTTAATTGAGCTGATGCAACCCTGTGCAATCAGTACCTTGTGACCCTGTCACATGACAGTCTTGCTTGTCACCTAGATGAGTATGATCTAATACAAACATACCTGGCTGTCATCTTGTCTACATATCATACAATATGCCGTCATGCCCTGCAATATGGAGGTCGATTCGGGATCATCCGTCACTGTGATCTCTTCGGCAACATTGCATCAGCTGTTCCCTACCCGGAGTCGGCGGCGGCTCAAGCCTGCAGACACGAGGGTGTCCGACTTTCAAGGAAAGAGAATTCCTTTGACGGGGAGGGACACTGTTGATGTTGAGTTTAAAGGGAAATGTGTTAAATTGTCATTGCTGGTTCCCGAAGGGGACCGGGTAAACTTACTGGGGTTCGACTGGTTTGAGCCACTTGGCATCGGAATTTATGGAGGAAACAAGATGTGTGAAAATAAATGGGATATGCTGTATGATGAGTTTCCTGAGGTGTTCGGGGATGGATTGGGATGCTACAATGGGCCCCCTATTTTGGTTGAGTTGGATCCATCTGTAACACCAATACAGTTAAAGTATCGAAAGGTGCCACTAGCATTAAAACTGCATATTGAAATGGAGCTAGACAAGCTCATTGAGCAAGGGATTTTGGAACCTGTACCATTTAGCAAATGGGAGACACCCATAGTGACACCGGTCAAACCGGACGGGTCTGTGCGAATATGCGCAGATTACAAGTGCACTCTAAACAAAGACCCAGAGAGTGATTTCAACCCCAACAGCTGCCTGTCACACTGGAGGCAGCCGAGGCACAGACCATAGTAACGCACAGAGGAGCGTTCAAAGTGAACCAGCTCCAATTCGGGGTCAACGTGGCCCCTGGAATTTTTCAGGGGTTAATGGAACGCCCGCTAAGAGGGGTACCTGGAACAGTGCCCTATTTTGATGATGTTCTGATTGCAGGAAGGTCAGAAAAAGTTACTAGATCGTGTAAGGGAAGTACTGAAACGTTTCCAGTGTGCCAGTCTAAGGGTAAAACGATCCAAGTGTACCTTGGGGGTTGACAGTGTTGATTTCTTGGGGTTTCGCATTGATGAGAAAGGAGTGCACCCCACAGGTGAAAAGGTGACGGCTATTCAAAATGCCCCCAGGCCAGTGAGTAAAATGGAGCTACAATCATTCCTAGGGTTGCTCAATTTTTACCACGCATTCTTACCACACAAGGCATCAGTGGCAGCACCCTTGCACACACTTTTGCACAAAACCAGCAAATGGTACTGGGGACAAGCCGAGAAAAAGGCTTATACAGGGGTGAAGGAGCTGTTACTGTCTAATGACATATTGACTCACTACGATGAGCAGAAGCTCCTGGTTTTAGCTGAAGACGCTTCACCTTTTGGAGTAGGCGCTGTTTTGAGCCATCTGATGCCTGATGGAAGCGAGGCACCTATCGCATTTTACTCAAGGTCTCTATCTGCAGCAGAAAGGAACTATGCTCAGATAGATAAAGAGGGTCTGGCATTAGTAGCGGCTGTCAAAAAGTTCCATAATTTTATTTTTGGTAGGAGATTTGTGTTGGTCACAGACCACAAGCCGCTACTTGGAATTTTTGTGCCCGATAAGCAAATGCCTAACATTTTGTCCCCAAGGATGCTTAGATGGGCGATATTTTTATACGCATACGACTTTGACCTTGAGCACCGGCCTGGGAAGGCTATTGGGCACGCGGATGCGCTCAGCCACTGCCCATTGCCCGATTGCGGGGCCGATCCTGCCCCGGCATATAATGTGCTAGCAATTGACGAGCTCCCTATGTCACCTGTCTCCACTAAAGAAATTGCATTACTAACAGCTAAGGACAGTGTGTTGTCCCGTGTCCTCAACTGGGTGTGGAGGGGGTGGCCAGTAGGGAGCCTGGAACCTGAGTTTAAGCCTTACCAAGCTCACCAAAAGGAGCTGTCAATTTCAAAAGGGTGTGTACTTTGGGGAAAACGGGTGGTGGTTCCCAATAAGCTCCGGAAGAGAGTCTTGGAATCCCTGCACAAGGGACACCCAGGAATGGTGCATATGAAACCACTAGCAAGGGGATTCGTATGGTGGCCTGGCCTAGATACCGAAATTGAAGAATGGGTGCGGGTGTGCATGCAGTGCCAACAGGCTAGACCTGAACCTCCACAGGCTTCCCCTCAAAGGAAAGCCTTGGTCGAGGCTACATATAGATTTTGCGGGACCCATACAAGGACAAATGTTCTTAATTGTAGTTGATGCCATGTCAAAATGGTTGGAAGTGGTGCGGATGCAATCGACCACTTCAACAGCGGTCATTCATGCATTACGC
Organism: Gekko japonicus; assembly: GCF_001447785.1. Classification (NCBI taxonomy): domain Eukaryota; kingdom Metazoa; phylum Chordata; class Lepidosauria; order Squamata; family Gekkonidae; genus Gekko; species Gekko japonicus. Next base: position 825,007 of record NW_015168669.1, on the reverse strand, counting down.
CGGCTGTTCGCAACCCACGGGCTGCCGGACGTATTAGTCAGTGATAACGGGCCCCAATTTACTTCCCAGGAGTTCGCCCAGTTCCTCTCAGACAATGGCATCCGCCACGTTACCTCTGCCCCGTTCCATCTCGCATCAAATGGGCAAGCTGAGAGGATGGTCAGGACGACCAAGGAGGCTCTGGGCAAAATGTGTGAGGGGGACTGGAATCAGAAACTGGGCTCTTTTCTGTTGCGACAGCACACCACCCCCTGTAGTGCCACGGGTCGTAGTCCGGCCGAGTTGTTAATGGGCCGATGTTTAACTACCCGGTTAAACAGATTGCATCCGGACCTTAATGAGCAACAGCCAGAGCACAACAATTCACAAACGAAGGTGCGCATAGGTGACAAGGTTTTCGCCTGGAACTATACGGGAGGGCATTCATGGATCCCCCGGGTGGTATGTGAAAGTTTGGGCACTCGAATGTATGTGGTCGAGCTGCCTAACGGCAGGAAATGGCAGCGCCACATAGACCAGCTGCGGAGGAGATGGGCGAAGGACAGTGCTGACTCTCTGAGAGCTGAGTCTCCAGAACCAGGATGTGTACTCACCCTCCAGACACGGAGGTGAGTACAGTCCCTGAAGCAGGGCAGACCCGTGTTCAAGGCTGCAACCCCGACAATACGTGTGCCTGATACAGTCAGCACAGAACCCATAAGTGACTCCCAAGTGAGTTCACCCCCTGAGCCTGCACAGCTTCGCAGGTCTCAGCATACACGGCGAGCACCATCATACCTAGGCGATTATGATTGCAATGGCTGATGTATGTATATATTTGTGGAAACGGTAAATGTGTTGAAAAAAATTGTGTTGTCTTAACTTAAGGGGGAGGAATTGTAATGTATTGAAATAGCATACCTGAATTGCCACATTCACTACCTATGTTAAGCTTCGAGCCGGACGAAGGCTCCTCAGAACGGACTCACTATTGGTCGCTCCATAAACAGCGACCAATCAGAACTGTGCCAATTCCTGAGAGAGAAAGACTCTCATTGGTTGTTATCTACACAACCTCATTGGTTGTTAATTGTAAATAGGCGTGGCTACATTAGACCAGGAACGTTTAAAAGGAGCCTAGCTCCCAATGTTAATCTGTTCTGGTTATGACTGAATTCAAGTGTTTGTTTGTATCTTTAATAAAGCTGATCACTTTGGTTGAAATCACTCTCCAGGTCTTTGTTAGCGGCGATCTAACATCACCCAGTGGCATAAGACCATAGAGTGGGGGACAGACGATAGAAAGGGGGAATTCCCTGGGTTGGGAATTCCACAACTTTGATGGTATGACCAAGAAGACCTTTTCTTGGGTTCTACCCATCTAGCATCAGATGGCAGAGGCACCTGGAGCAGAGACCCCAAAGATGACTGTAGCAGTCTGGTAGGTTCATATGAGAGTAGCTGATCTTGTAGGTAAGCAAGGCTATATAGGGTCTTGAAAGTCAATACCAGCATGTTGAATTGGGCCTGAAAGGAAACTGGGAGCCAAAGTAAATGGGGAAAAACTGGAAAAATAAGCTCTCTACAACCCCCACCAGTTAACCTCCTGGCTGCAGTATTTTGTACCTGTTCAATGGCAACTCTACATAGAGAGCATTGCAGTAATCCAATATAGATTTTACCAGGGCATGTACCACAGTGGCAAGATCTTTCCAGCCCAGGAACTGGCTCAGCAGCCAAAGCTGGTGAAAGGCACCCTGGGCCACTGTTGCCACCTGTTAATCTAACAGTAGACCTAGGTCCAGCAGCACCCACAAGCTATGAACCTTCTCCTTAGGGGGAGTGCACCTCCATCCAGAACAGGGGGTAACCCAGTTCCCAGGTCTTATCTTCCCCCACTACTAGCACCTCCATTTTGTCATTTTCAGCTTGTTAGCCCGCACCCATTCCAAAACTGCCTCCAGGCACCTGTTCATGGATTCCATGACCTTCCTGAGATCACTTGGAAGCATCAGACAGAGTTGAGCATTATCTGCATACTGGTGGCAACTTGGCCCAAATCTCCAGGTGACCTCTCCCACCTGCTTTATGCAGATGTTGAAAGGTATGGGAGACAAGATGGAACTCTGTGGGATCCCACAGGCCAAAGCTGGCCAATGGGCTGAACAAGTCCCCCAGCACCCCACTCTGAAACTTACATTTGTAGTAGGACCGAACCCATCACAGAATGGTAACTTCCAGTCATAACCCCAAAAGCCATCAAGAGTCCAGAAGAATCAGTAGACAACAAATTGGACAGGCAATTGGCGAAGGGAGATGGAAAAAGCGGAAAATTACCAAACGCTTTTTTCGAATTAATGAAACAAGAGAAGTTACAAGATGTTTGGAGAAATTGGAATCAAAAAATAAAAGACTTTACCTTCTACTCTGACTGACATAGTTCTTTTTCCAGGATTGACATGATATGGATGACAGAAGAATTGGTTTTAAATACACAAAAAATAGAAATATTGCCGAGATGTAACTCTGACCACAATCCGCTTGTATGGAGTACAAAGGAAAAGAACAAGAACTTTTTATGGAGAATCAATGAAGACTTGTTGGACAAGAAGAATGTAGTAGAGTTGTTAAAGGAAGAAACTAAAAACTTTTTTCAACAAAACTTAAATCATGGTACTAAAATACAAGTGGTCTGGGAAGCTTACAAAGCGGTGATGAGAGGGATTTTAATCTCACAAAATGTGAGACAAAAAAAAGAGAACTTTAAGAATCAAACAGAAGTTTTAAACAAAATAAGACAAAAAGAGAGTGAGCTCATGAAAAAACCTGGAAAAAAGAAAACTCTAAGAGAACTTCAACTGTTAAGGGAACAGCTAAATGTTATGCTAAACCAGGAATTGTACTGGAACTTAAAGAAGTTACAACAAAAATCTTTTGAAGGAGCAAATAAACCAGGGAAATTCCTGGCTTGGGGGTCATTTCCTGCAGGAACACACAGGAGTGGAGCTCCAGCAGTAAAGAGTCCAGAGGGCAGGCACATGCAACAAGCCCCGCTCCCTGCTCCCAGCAGCCCTCAGTCAGAGCAAGAAGCAGCCAGGTAAATTGCAGAGCCCCCCCCGGGTCCAAAACAGTCCAGTGGTACCTTTAAGACCAAGTTTTATTCAGGTACAAGCTCTCCCTCCTCTGCGAGGACAGATCTGCACGTCCCCCATCCCCCCAATAGCTACCAATCCAAAACAGTCCAGTGGAGCTTGAGCAGTGGCTGTTGCCTTCTGACACACATCCGGTGATGTCAGGGGGTGTGGCATATGCAAATAAGTTATGCTAATGAGCTCATGCACCTGTTTTTCAACTAAATGCCCTCTGGTGTCCCATGTGGCCATGTGGCCTGCTATGACTGTAGGGTTTCCAGCCTGGTCCCTCCTGGCAAATGGAGGGGAATGAGGGGGGCTCACTAGAAGTGGGAGGGAGGCCTAGGTGATGTCACCGGTGGCATGGCTATGTCAATTCTGGCATGCCCCCAGAAGTGACATTCATCACATTGCAACATTGTGATGGCACTCTGGTATTTGGGCAAAAGCTCTATGGTAAGAATGGCTTCTGCCACAGAATTTTTGCCCAGATACTAAGGCGTTGCCTAGATGTCCCTGGTGTGATGACATACCGGAAATGATGTTCCACACATCACTGGCAAGCTGGCCTGGGCCTTCCTTTTTCTTTTGGTAAGTGCCCCCTACTGGCCAGTTGGTCACCCTCAGGGTGTGTGTGTTTGAACCCTGGCAGAGGGAGACCCCTACTTCCACCGGGGTGTGTGTGCCAACCCTATATGACCGTCAATTGATGGCGGAATCAGCGAGGCAGTCTTCATGGGCTTTTGCAGTTCTTTTTTCTTTGTGCTACTACCTTGCAGTCTCTTGCTTCAGGATCTTGAGAGATCAAGACATTAGAGGCTGCTGATCCTCCGCCCCAACCTCTCGCAGTCGAGCCATCTGTCTTTGTTTAGACTTAGTTTGTGCTCAGGGAGAGGAGAGAACATTTGCTCTCTTTAATGAGGAAAGCTCATCATTACCAGATCGTCAAATTCTGGCTCTTGGAGAGGGCAAAAACCCCAACTCCAAAACTGATAGGGTTAAAGACGTTCTCTGGTGGGGGGCGGTTTGTGTAGAGAGGGCAATGGGCCATTCGCAGTGGGCGGGGTCCATATTCCTTCCCCTTAAGAGAAATAATCCACATTTTTTAATCTTCATGCATTATGCAAATTAATAGCCTTGAACCCAGGGTTCCTTCTGCTATTTTGACAGATACTCACAAAAGGGTTCATTTTGCTTTTGTGACTGAGCCATATGGAGCTCTGAACCTTCGCTTTCCCCATTCACTGCCGATATTATACGAGGTTTTGTCTGGCCCTTTCAACCATAAGTGCTATGAAATGCAATTAAAAAGCAATAACCAAACAAACCCAAGTGGCGATTCCCTCGATGTTGCCTCCAATAGTGAATCCTGAGCTTCACACCTTCACAGGTAAAAGTAAGGATGTGTTTCTAATCATCCATGTATCATACCCAGGACTGTTTCACCAGCCTCACCCCTGGGTCTCTATAGTAAAACCACACAGCTTCTGGTGAAGTCCTGGAGACTGAAGGGGTGGAGCCTGGAGAGGGCAGGTTTGGGAAGAGGAGGGACCTCAGTGGGGATATGATGCCATACAGTCCACTCTCCAAAGCAGCCATTTTCTCCAGAGGAACTGTTTTTCTGTAGTCTGGAGACTGGTTGTAATTCTGGGAGATTTCCAGGAAGAAGAAGAAGAAGAGAGAAGAAGAGATTGGATTTATACCCCGCCCTTCACTACCCAAAGGTGTCTCAGTGGCTTACAAACTCCCTTCCCTTCCCCTCCCCTATGAGGTAGGTGGGGCTGAGAAAGCTCTTGACAGAAACTGTTCTTATCAAGAACAGCTCTTATCAGAGCTACGGCATGCCCAAGGTCATCCAGCCAGGTGCAAGTGGAGGAGTGGGGAATCAAACCTGGTTCTCCCAGATTAGAGTCCACGCACTTAACCACTACACCAAACAGGACCCCCCTGGAGGTTGGCAACTCAATATACTGACTGACCCATTAAAGACTGGCCTGTAGCTGAAAGTGTTTCTTTGTGGAAGGGCTGGTTTGATGTGCCTCAATGTGAAACTGCCTTACAGTGAATCAGGCCCATGGTTCATCATGAAGGTCAGTATTGCCCACTCAGACTGGGAGCTGCCATCCAGGGTCTCAGGAGGAGGTCTTTCACATCACTCACTGCCTGGTCCTTTTTAACTGGAGGTGCTGGGGATTGAGCTTGGGGCTTCCTTTTTTTTGTGCCCCCGAAGGGGATTTTTTATTGCATTTTTAATAGACTACAAACTACAACGAAAAAATAGGGGGGGGGGGACTACATCTAAGGAGAAAGAAAAGAAAACCACTAATAACTAAAACCCCAAAGAATAGGAGATCATCACAACAGCTAGTAGTTCATTGAACATCGTCGGTTACGCTAAATTATTTATCTTTTTATCCATTAATTTAACTGTTTAAAGAGAACTTCAAGAGCATCATCTATACTAAAAAGCTTTAAGGCACAATTCAGAGTTCTTCAGCCTTCACTTTGTTTTATTTTTTCTAATCCTCAATTGATATGCTCGTTTGGGGGCAGTTGCCCCCCTTTCAGAAGCAGAGTCCTCATCAGAAGACACAGAGTCCAATTCGCCACTAGATTTGCTGTCATCTTCTTTGGCGACCTCGGTTGTCTCTCCCAGTTGCAATCTCAGAAACTTACGTGCTTTAAAAACAGAGTCAATCTTTTCTTTTTTTATCGTGTAGTCTGAAAATTACGCCTTCTGGCTTCCGGTCGAGCTTTGATGAAGGGTTGACGGGTCCTGAAATCGCTCAGGGCGAGCAACAGCTTCTTTCGACAGCTTGGGTTATTTACAGCCCAACGCAGCACCCCTCTGCGCAGGGGGGAGTCAAGTATGCAGCAGTGCCCAAGCAGAAGTTGAGATCAGAGTGATTTATGTCCCGGAGGGGGGATATTTTACTCTTTGAACTCCTTCTACGAAGCGGGCAGAAGCAATTCATCACTACAGAAGCTGTTCGCGTTGGAATTCCAACTTAAACCCATCATCAGCCGATCTCTTGGGGAAGGAAAACAGTGAGTTGGATGAAAAGAGGCAATGTGCACCCCAGTTTAGAAGTGTGAGATAACAAGAACAGATAAGCTTACCGTTTAATGGAGTAAAAGACATTTTGGCTTAGCGGTCAAGCAGATATTAAATCTAGCATCCCGATGGTGTAATCTTGGAGGAAAAAGCCGTGTTTAATACTCTTAAAATCGCTAAAAAATAACTTTGTTGAACATTCCTGTGGTGAGCTAAAGTGAAACTGACGAAAAGCTATCGCGAGTCTTGAATGCCTGTTGCCACATTGAAAGCCTTCCGACAGAAAGAAAACCATCAATACACCACAAAGAGCGGCCCGGTGGACTGTCTGGTGACCGGAAGAACATCGACTATATTAAACTGAGGTACCGGAAGTGCGAAGGGCCGGACATACAGAGTGAATTAATCAGGAAGTTGCCTTCTCTACACACATAAATCATAGACAAGTTGCGCCCGGCATTTTGAGGAGGACTGCAGACTTGAAAGGCTTTTTAAATACATAAATCAAAGGGAAGCGGGGCGAAAAAACGAAGGTGGGTGTAAGTGCATAGAGACGCATGCCAATGTGACTGTGTGGAGGCTCTAAGCCAGTTTGACTATACGTCAACACGGAGAAGCGAAAGGGCAAAATTGACATCTTTCTAAGACCAAGAGCAGCCTCGACTTCAAGCCCAAAGATGGCAACGTCGGAAAAAGAGAAAGAAAAGGAGAAAGAAAAGCAGAAGAAGGAGAAGAAAGAATGGCAGCTTGCTATAGAAGCGATGGAAAAAAGAATGACTGAGGCAATACAGGCGTTGGGAAAACAACTGGAACAACAAATGGAAAAACAAACACAGAGACACTTAGAACAACTGGAAGAAGTCCAGGAGAAAAATGTGACAGCAATCAAAGAGTTGGTGACAACAGAGATAGCTTTGATCAAACAAGACATGGATGGGCTCAAACTGGAAGTACAAGGAATGGCAACAAAATCAACGGAAGTGGAAGAAAAGATACAGCTTTTGGATAAAGCACAAGAGACAACAAATCAACAAATCAGACGATCTGAGGCAATGATGGAATACAGGCGACTGCAAAATCACCTAAGATTCAGAGGAATTGAAGAAGAGGAGGATGAAGATATAAGAGAGGTCATGAGAAAATCAATAACTGAATATCTGGAAGAAGATGACGGTGACATGGATTATGAATTTGATCTGATCTACAGAGTTAATTCAAGAATTGCAGAAAAAAGAAAACTTCCAAGAGATGTGATAGTGCAGTTTTTATCTAGAAAAACAACAGAAGACATCTTTAAGAAACAATTTACACATCCACTGGAAATTGGAGGAAAGAAAGTCATGATATTAAGAGAGCTCCCCAGAACAATTCTTCAAGACAGAAGAAGTTACAAGACCCTAGCGGACAAGCTGAAGAGCATGAACATCAGATTTCGATGGGAAATACCCCAAGGACTTTCCTTCACTTACAAAGGAGGGAGACATGTTATTAGATCGGTGGAAGATCTCTATAGGTTCAAAGGGGACAATTTAGATGATTTTGGGGACTTATAATACAACTAATAAAAACTATATAATGGAGTACAAGTTTTTATCTTGGAATGTTAACGGACTAAATTCATCTAATAAAAGAAATAGAATTAAGCATTGGATTTCAAAACAGAAGTGCAATTTGATTTGTTTACAGGAAACCCACGTGAAAAAGCAAGATGCTAAATATTTGATAAACAAAAAGTTGGGAGAAGAATTTTATTCTCTGGCCAATAACAAGAAAAAAGGAGTAGTAATTTATGCAAAGAAAGAACTACAACCAAAAGAAATTTTTGCGGACTCAGAAGGGAGATTTGTGGCTGTCGAGGTGGCAATACACCAAAAGAAAACTTTGATTGTCAATGTATATGCCCCAAATGGAGCTAAGGAAAAATTCTTCAAAGATTTAGCAGGGCAATTACAACAATTAAGCTATGATCACCTAATATTGGCTGGAGACTTTAATGGTACAGTAGACAACAAATTGGACAGGCACTCGGCGAAGGGAGACGGAAAAAGTGGAAAATTACCAAACGCTTTTTTCGAATTAATGAAACAAGAGAAGTTACAAGACGTCTGGAGAAATTGGAATCAAAAAATAAAAGACTTTACCTTCTACTCTGATCGACATAGTTCTTTTTCCAGGATTGACATGATATGGATGACAGAAGAATTGGTTTTAAATACACAAAAAATAGAAATATTGCCGAGATGTAACTCTGACCACAATCCGCTTGTATGGAGTACAAAGGAAAAAAACAAGAACTTTCTATGGAGAATCAATGAAGACTTGTTGGACAAGAAGAATGTAGTTGAGCTGTTAAAGGAAGAAACTAAAAACTTTTTTCAACAAAACTTAAATCATGGTACTTCAATACAAGTGGTCTGGGAAGCTTATAAAGCGGTGATGAGAGGGATTTTAATCTCACAAAATGTGAGACAAAAAAAAGAGAACTTTAAGAATCAAACGGAAGTTTTAAACAAAATAAGACAAAAAGAGAGTGAGCTTATGAAAAAACCTGGAAAAAAGAAAATTTTAAGAGAACTTCAATTGTTAAGGGAACAGCTAAATGTTATGCTAAACCAGGAGTTGTACTGGAATTTAAAGAAGTTACAACAAAAATCTTTTGAAGGAGCAAATAAACCAGGAAAATTTCTGGCTTGGCAACTTAAAAACAGAAAGGAAAGAAGAATGATCAACAAAATAGTAGAAGAGGGAAGAGAATTTGTCGATCCCAAAGGAATCAAAAGATGCTTTTTTAAATACTACGCAAAATTATTTCAAGGGAAGAAGTCTGATTTGGTAAAATTAAATAAATATTTCGAATGCACAGCACTGCCAAAGATACAAGGAGAATACAAAGATTTACTGAATGGTCGTATCCAAAAGGAAGAACTGGCCAAAGCAATCCAAGACACAAAATTGGGAAAAGCGCCAGGACCGGATGGATTTACCGCAAAATTTTATAAAAAATTGAAAGAAGAGTTAATTCCGGTCCTGGAAATGTTAACAAATGATATTAGGGATACGAAAGTTATACCTGAATCTTGGAAGGACGCTATTATATCGTTAATACCCAAAGAAGGCCAGGATCTAACCAATGTAAAGAGTTATAGACCAATATCGCTTTTGAACAATGATTACAAAATATTTGCGAAAGTGATTGCAGAAAGAGTGAAAAAATACTTACAGACGGTGATTTCAGAAGAGCAAGCTGGTTTTCTACCGAATAGACAAATTCGAGACAATCTAAGAATAGTAATGGATGCAATCGAGTATTATGAGATACACCCAGAGAAGGAAGTAGCCTTTTTATTTTTAGATGCGGAAAAAGCCTTTGACAACTTAAATTGGGACTTCATGTTTCAGATGTTTGGAGAAATGGAAGTTGGGCATCCGTTTAGCAACATGATTGAAGCGATCTACTCTGATCAAAGAGCGAGGTTAAATGTGAATAAAGACTTGACGGATCACTTCAGGGTTCAAAAAGGTACACGGCAAGGATGCCCACTCTCACCTTTACTTTTTATTTGGGTATTGGAGATTCTGTTACAGAAAGTACAAGAAGATGAAGAAATCAAAGGGCTCAAAATTGGAGGTTACAGTTATAAATATAGAGCTTTTGCAGATGACGTGATGTTTATGGTGGAAGAACCAGGAGAAAAATTACCGCTGTTGTTAAAAAAGATTGAAGACTTTGGTGTGCTGGCAGGGTTTTATATAAACAAGAACAAAACTAAACTTTTATGCAAGAATATGACGAAAAAAAGGCAAAAGGACTTACAAGACCTGGTACAGTGTGAAGTGGTGAAGAAAATAAAGTATCTGGGAATTGAATTAACAATGAAAAACATCGATCTTTATAAAAATAATTACGAAAAGCTATGGAATATTCTAACACAAGACTTTAAAAAGTGGAATACTATGAACTTATCGCTTTTGGGGAGAATCTCCGTAGTCAAAATGAATATATTACCACGATTGATGTTTTTGTTTCAAACTATTCCTATTGTGACTAAGATTGATGTATTGAATAGATGGCAGAGAGAAATCTCAAAATTTGTTTGGGGGGGCAGGAAACCTAGAATTAAGATGAAAATTATGTGTGATGCTAAAGAGAGAGGGGGATTGCAGTTACCAAATTTGCGCTTGTATTATGATGCAGTCTGTATAGTATGGTTAGAAAAATGGGTTAATCTGAAAGACAAAAAACTGCTTACTTTGGAAGGACATAATTGCAGATTTGGTTGGCATGCATACCTTTGGTATGAAAAAAATAAGGTTGATAATTTTTTCAGACATCACTTTGTGAGAAATGCCTTATTTGTAACGTGGACGAGATATAAAAGATTTTTCTTTGATGCAAGACCATTGTGGATAGTACCAGCAGAAGTTCTATCGTCATACACGAGGCAAAGCGGTAAAGAATGGTTGCCGTACAGAGATTTAATTAAAAAAGTTGGTACAGAATGGCAAATGAAAGAGCAGGATGAAATACAGTATAAATATGTATGGTTGAGCTATTTACAGATAGTTGACTTGTTCAATTCAGATAAGAAAAAATATGGTTTCAGAGAAGAGAAAAATGAAATTGAAACTGTCTGGGAGGGAGGAGGGAAAAAAGCGATTTCTACCGTATATAAAGTTTTGTTAAAATGGTATACGGAAGACGAGACGGTGAAAGAACAAATGCTTAAATGGGCAGTAAATGTTAATACTGAGATTTCTATGGATTCCTGGGAATATCTGTGGAAGAACTCGATTAAAATTTCGACCTGTACTAATGTGAAAGAGAACTGTTATAAAATGATGTACAGGTGGTATATGACACCAAAGAAAAGAGCCAACATGAGTCAAAATCTTTCCAACAAGTGTTGGAAATGTAGAAAACATGAAGGTTCATTTTACCATATGTGGTGGACATGCGAAAAAGCTGTGGACTTTTGGACCAGGGTCCACAGCGAAATGCAAAAGATTCTGAAATGTTCCTTTAAGAAAGCGCCAGAAATTCTGCTCTTAGGACTTCAAATGGAAGAACTGAATATTACAAAAAGGACTCTATTTTGGTATTTGATTGCAACGGCGAGACTACTCTATGCACAATGTTGGAAACAAGAAAGAATTCCAGAGTTAGAAGAATGGATACAAAAAACTTTGTTTATGGCGGAGATGGACAAAATTACAAAAAAATTGAATAACAAAGAAGATCAGGAATTCTATGAAGAGTGGAGAGACTTTAAGGTTTACCTAGAAAAGAACTGGGATGTGAAACATAACTTACTATATTTGGAACAATATTGAAGTTAGAATATGATGTTATCCTAAGTTGTGCTGGAGTGACGTGGGGGGAAGCATTGCAGGAAGCCTGGGGGAGGGAGAGTGTAAATTGGGGATATTGGTATGGGGTTAAAACTGAAATATTAACTTGAACTGATGATATGTCAATATTTTCATGAAAATAAAATTGTGTAAAAAAAAAAAAGAGTCCAGAAGAATCAACAGGGCAACCAAGGCTGCCTCAATCCAATAACCAGGCCTGAAACCAGATTGGAAAGGATCCAAGCAATCTGGGTTTTTTTCTGCAGACTTGCTATCTGTTCTGCCAAGGCATCAAAGTGGTGCATTGGCTTGCTGTGCGGTTTGGTGTCCATTAGCTGAGCGAGAAATGGAGTCTCCCATCCCTTATAGTGTAATACATGTATTTTGCAAGAGAGAGAGTAAAATCTGCCTTCCTAGCACTTCTTTGCCAGGGATATGTTGCCAGAAAGGAAGAAGGTGTAGTCTACACAGACGGTAATCTTCATGAGTTGTTTATCCTGCCAAGAAATAACTCTCGTGTCTTTGTCCTGCCAACTCGCCTTTGGGACTTTTGTGCCAAAAAGTCAAGGCATGCAGTCTTCCCTGCCAAGTAAACTGGCCCTTGTAATTTTCCAGGGAGAGCTTTCAGCTGTGTGTGTGTCATTTCTACATTTGCCTCCTTTGAGCTGTAAACAGTTTTCCATATGATCATCCATTCACCTTGTAATGTATTCAGCCTGACATGCCCGGACTTGCCCGGGCTGGCCAGGCACAATTCATCTGTAGCTTCAGTCGAAAGACAAAGGATCCGAAGGATCCTAGCCGGCCCAATCAAAAGGGCTAGCTTCCAGCCGGGAGACCAATGGTCGCTCGGTTACTGTAAATAGCCTATCAGGAGAAGGGGTGTGTGTTAGGTGTACTAGGTGGCGGGTTTTCTGAATGTATATAAACCAGCCTGCGAGCTGGTCACTTGTCTTTGTCCTGAACTAAATAAAGGTATGCTTAGCTGAAATCACTCTCCGTCTGCATACTTTTCACTGGCGACGAAGGTGGGATTCACGACCCCATGAACAAAGACCCGGACGCCAATGCGAGCACCGCACCGAGCCCCGACGCCAAGACCTCCGGGAACCGCGCCGCTTCGCTGTCCTGAACTAAATAAAGGTATGCTTAGCTGAAATCACTCTCCGTCTGCATACTTTTCACTGGCGACGAAGGTGGGATTCACGACCCCATGAACAAAGACCCGGACGCCAATGCGAGCACCGCACCGAGCCCCGACGCCAAGACCTCCGGGAACCGCGCCGCTGCGCACCCCAGCTCTCCGGCAATGGCTCATCGCTCCGCTCCCGGCTCCGCTTCGCTCCCTCCTTTGAGAGCCACTTCACCATCCACAAGGTGGTGGATGACGAGATAAAGAAGGCCTACCTGCTGCGCCACTGCGGAATCCAGACCCATCGGCTCCTCAAGGACTTGATCTCGCCCAAACTCACCAAGGACGAGACGTACCGCTCCTTGG
>NW_015168669.1:785120-809449 GCF_001447785.1 Gekko japonicus | reverse complement strand
CGCATGAAAGCCCTGGCCAGGAGCTACGTGTGGTGGTCGGGACTGGATAAGGACATCGAAGATGTGGTCAAGCGATGCCAGCCATGCCAAGCCTCGCGGCCGGAGCCACCTCAAGCGCCAGAGAGGGCATGGGAAGCCTCGCACCGTCCCTGGTCCCGTCTCCACCTGGACTTTGCGGGACCCTTCCAGGGCCAGCTGTTCTTCATCCTTGTGGACGCCTACAGCAAGTGGCTGGAAGTGGTCCCGGTGCTGTCCACATCATCACAGGCCGCAATCCGGGCCATGTGGAGGATCTTCAGCGCCCAAGGGATCCCCGACACGCTGGTCACAGACAATGGAACAGCGTTTATCTCAGCCGAATTCCAGGCCTTCACGAGGTACTACGGAATCCGCCACGTCCGATCTGCTCCATTTCACCCTGCAACCAATGGCCAGGCTGAACGCATGGTGCGCACCACGAAAGAGGCACTCCGCCGCCTGGACTCCACCGATTGGGAATACAAACTGGCGGCTTTCCTCTTTGGACAGCGCTCCACGCCCCACACCACGACCGGCCACTCCCCGGCCGAGCTATTGCTGGGCCGCCGCCTGGCCTCCCGAATGGATCGGCTACACCCGGATCGAGCTCCCCCTGAGGCCCCGGACACGGAAACGTACGAGGCAGCCAGGGGGTTCTTCCCCGAGGATCCGGTGTACGTGCGGAACTACGGCCGGGGCCCTAAATGGATCCCAGCCTGAGTCATTCGGGTCAGGGGCCCTCGTTCGTACGAGGTCTCCAGCGAGGATGGCCAGATCCTCCATCGGCACATTGATCAGCTGCGCCGCCGCACGCTGCAGCTGGACCCAGAGGATGCGGATGAGGACCCGGAGCTTCCACCATCGGCCCCACTTCCGGAACCAGACCCACTGCCGCCATCCCGGAAGGGAACCGAGACCTCGCGCCCTGAGGAACCAGCCAGTCCACCCACCTCAGACCCATTGCCGGCCCCGGTCCACCTGGCTCCAAGGGCCCCCGAGCAGAACCAATAGCCACCCTGGAACCTCACCATTCGACATGCCCCAGGAGGCCGCCAGCGCACCTGAAGGACTTCGTCTGTGGGTGCATTGCGAACCAAGGGGGGAGGGGTGTAATGTATTCAGCCTGACATGCCCGGACTTGCCCGGGCTGGCCAGGCACAATTCATCTGTAGCTTCAGTCGAAAGACAAAGGATCCGAAGGATCCTAGCCGGCCCAATCAAAAGGGCTAGCTTCCAGCCGGGAGACCAATGGTCGCTCGGTTACTGTAAATAGCCTATCAGGAGAAGGGGTGTGTGTTAGGTGTACTAGGTGGCGGGTTTTCTGAATGTATATAAACCAGCCTGCGAGCTGGTCACTTGTCTTTGTCCTGAACTAAATAAAGGTATGCTTAGCTGAAATCACTCTCCGTCTGCATACTTTTCACACCTTTTCACAGAACCTTCCATTCACACCATTCTTCCCACATGCCTGTTGGTGATTGTTGAGGCACACAAAGCATGTGAGTTAAGAGGGTCTCATTTGGGGGGGTCTCTTAAAAAGAGCTGTTGGAGTTAAGGTTGCCAACTTTGGCTTGGGAAGTTCCTGGAGATTTGGGGGAGGGACCTGGAGAGGGCAGGGTGGGGGAAGGAGAGGGATCTCAGTGGGATATAATGCCATACAGTCCACCCTCTGAAAGCTGCCATTTTCTCTAGGGAACTGATCTCTGTAGTCTAGAGATGAGTTGTAAGTCTGGGAGTTCTCCAGCCCCATCTGGAAGTTGGCGACCCTAATTAGAGCTGTACATATGCATGCAAGTACACACATACACAACCCTTCAATTTGTAGAAATCCACTCCATGTTGTTCTGATATTGAAGTCAGAATGGTTATCTGATTAAAACAAATTCGTCTGGGGGATGCTTATTGGACTTGGAAATTAATATGATTTTAAGTTCTGAATCACCAAGGTTGTGGTCTAGAGCGTAGGGTTGCCAGGTCCCAATCAGGGACTTACCAGGATGCTCCGGAAGAGGGGAAGGAAGAAGCACCTTCGGGTGATGTAGGCACATTGGGGACGGGGTGACATTCTGGTTTTTGGGGAAAACTCTATGGTTTGAAGCTAATTCTACCATAGAGTTTTGCCCCAAAACCAGAGTATCCCCCGCCAATGTCACCAACGTGCCCACGTCACTTCCAGGTGACATAGGCACATCACATTTGGGGTGGTAACTCTCTCAGCTGGCCGGCGCCGAGAGGGGGGAGCACTGGAAACTGTGGGATCACCTGGTTGCCAGGGGGCCTGGCAACTCTATCTAGGCCCTTGCCCAGAGCCTTCCTCAACACCAACCATGACAGCAGGGGGAGCTACCGAAGACCCCCATTTTAGTAGGGTGGAGTCTTCCCTCCCCCCAATCTGGATCCATTTCAGATTTGACACAGACCTTTGTGGCATCAAGGCTGATCTGAAGAGGTGCACAAGTGTTCTTGGGAGTGTTCTTTGCTATTGCTAAGAGGGCTTCAGCCCACAGGTGCTGCCAGAAGCATATGTAGCAACATTGATGGCTTTTTGGCATCTCTGGATACCACAGCACATCTATATAAATAAAAAAGTCCCCTCACCACAAAATCAATGCCCAGGCCAAACCCCTGGACCTAGAAACATGAAATTTAAGGAGTGCACTCCTACCATGACGTAGATGCTCACTAAGAAGGGGGTTTTAGAAATTCAACCCATAAGATGGTCAAAAGGGGTAAAATGTGCTCTCTCCCCCATTGCTTCCTATGTGGCTGTCAGGCAGCTGCCTCCTTGCACTGCCCCACTCTCTGATTGGTCAGCTGCAGAGCTCAGTGTTCTAAGGTAAAACAGTTACAGGAGACTGCAGAGAGCTAATGACAGTTGAGGAAATCAGAAATGGCCAACAACCACTTGTGAGATGTGGTCCAGTTACATTCAATAATTCTCACTTTGGCAGGGATAAGTTTATTAGAGCATATGCATGATCCAAAAGTCACAATGTTAGAACTGAATTTTTTTGGTGGACACAACTATATTATAGAAAGTTAAACAGATCCTATTCAGCCCCCAACCATATGTCACATCCACACTTTGCCTAATTGCCATGCCAACCAGGGGACTCCCCACTCCAGTCTCCAAAGGTGCTCTCGGCATTGGGGTCTAAAAATGTAAAGGTGCCTGAGTTCGGGTCAGGTGCCACAGCAATTCAACGGAGTACACACTTATAGAAAGGGATTACTTTGTTGAAGCCATGAGTCACTGAACAAAATCACTGTTCAGAATAACGCTAGCTCATTGAGCTGGGAAGGTTAAAGCAAGTTCATAATCGATAAAGGCAATAGACATGGTTCCTGCTTGCACCCAAAAAGCTGTTTACGCACCCAAAACCCCTGAGAAAGCAACGGCAACTGTGTTATCACTACAAAACGCTTCCCACAGTTTCTACTCATTAAAACCAAAGCAAAGCAAAGCAGACTTCTTCTCTTGACCACCTGTGACCTTGGAAATGATAACGTTACAGCAGGCATGGCTGGCGTACACTAACAAGAATGCAACCACTATGAATATATGCGCACGGTTATAGGAGCGGACATCTAGGGGGGGGGAATACAGAGATAGGTACATTGCCGAACTCAGGTACTGGAATGCATATAGGAATAAAAAGAACCTTTGGCAGCTTGCTGACATACTGCCCTCCCGAAAATTCACTTCCCACCACCCTGATGCACAATCTCCCGGTCAGGCTGGGAGACCTCCCGGTTTGTCCGGGAACTCCCAGTAAAACTTGCGGAGCATGGGAGGGGCCCGAATATCCCCTACTTCCACCCATTCGAGGTGCTGGGGTCCGAAGTCTTTCCATTCCACCAGATAGAGCAGTTTACCACGTTTCAACCTAGAGTCCAGAATACGAGCTATCTCGTAATGTTCCTGACCATCCACCAAGATAGGAAGTGGAAGTCCACTTTCTCCCCGCCAGGGGCAGGACCCATTGTGTTTCTTCAGCAGGCTGAAATGAAATACAGAATGTAAGGACCTCAAATTCTTAGGCAGTTCAACATCAACGGCAACATCATTGATAATCCTCCGCACTTTAAAAGGCCCTATGAATTTCCAGCCCAGCTTACGACTTGGACATAGCAGTTTAATGTTCTTTGTAGACACATAGACAAAGTCCCCAGGCCGCAGAGCCCAACCCTCCACCCTTCCTTTATCGGCCTGTTTCTTGTAAGCTGCCTTAGCAGCATCAAGTGTCTTGCAGAGTAGAGGCCATGCCTCCTGCAGTTGTTTACACCACGAGCTCGCATCATCCGTCCCCAAATCCTTGCCCCCCCCCAGGAAAGGCATAGGTGGGCTGTCGTAGCCATACAGTGCTTTAAAAGGGGACATGCCAATGGACACCTGGCAAGTGTTGTTGTAACAGTACTCAGCCAGTGGCAATAAATCACACCAATCATACTGTTGATAGTTTGTGAAACATCGGAGATATTGTTCCAGAGTTTGATTAACTCTCTCAGTTTGTCCATCAGTCTCGGGGTGATAAGCACTGCTGAGACCCCGTTCAATATCCATGAGACGCATTAGTTCCATCCAGAATTTTGAGATGAATTGTGTCCCCCTGTTGGAGACCACCTTGCTCGGCAGCATGTGGAGTCATACCATGTGAGACAGGAACGCTTTTGCTAAGGCTTTTGCCGTTGGTAACGAGGCGAAAGGAACAAAATGGGCTTATTTTGAAAACAAGTCCACCACCACCCAAATGACCATTCTGGTTTTACTGGGGGGCAAGTCTGTGATAAAGTCCATGGATATGACCTCCCATGGCCGGTTTGGTGTGGGGAGGAGTTGCAACAGTCCCGGGGTTTTCCCTCCCCGTGGTTTGCTCATAGCGCACGTTTGACAGGTTTGCACAAACACTGATAAGTCCTTGCACATACGTGGCCACCAGAATTGTCTTTGTAATAACTGCAAGGATTTAAGGAAACCCAAGTGCCCTGCCATCTTCGTGCCGTGTGCTGATTCCATAACTAACCCCCGTAGGCTAACGGGAACGTACAGTTTATTTTCTCGGTACCAACAACCATTAGTCTCTTGTTTGCAGTCCCCCACCCCTTGCAGCACTTCCCTGTCCTCCGCAGAGAATGCTGCCTTGAAGCGCGCTTCCCAAACCTCTTCGGGGGGAGGCTGGAGGGAAGGCTGGAGAGCGGCAGGGATTTTCGCGACTTGGCTGCGAGTGGTGACTACCCCCCCCCCAGTTGGGCGGGGGTGAAAACCGAATCCAAAATGACGTCTCGCTGACTGGCATGTTGAGGGAGGCTTGACAGGCCATCTGCCAACGAGTTAGCCGACCCGGGAAAATGGTGGAGCGTAAATTGAAACTTGGAGAAAAAATCAGCCCACCTCAATTGCTTGGCATTTAGGCTCCTGGGTGTTTTTAGGATTTCCAGATTTTTGTGATCAGTCCAAACCTCAAACGATACCCTCGCCCCCTCCAGCCAATGCCTCCAGGTCGATAGCGCCAGCTTTATTGCCCCTGCTTCCTTTTCCCAAACGGACCAATGTCTCTCAGATTCTGTAAATTTTTTAGACACATAAGCCAGGGGATGCAGCAACCCATTCTCCCCTTCTTGTAGTATGCCCCCCCCCCATTGCCACATCTGATGCATCGGTTTGTACAATGATTTTTTTCATTTCATTGGGATGGGCTAGGACCGGCTCTGAAGTGAAGAGAGCTTTCAAGCGCACGAACACATCTTGGCATTCAGCTGACCAAGCTAGCCGTGCCCCGGGTTTGGTGGCTTCCGGCCCCTTCCCCTTAGTTTTTAACAAGTCTGTGAGGGGGAGGCTAACTTGTGCAAAGTTCGGCAAAAAGGATCTATAGAAATTGGTGAATCCCAAGAAGGATTGTAGTTGCCTCTGGGTTCGGGGAGCCTCCCACCCCAAAACATCCCTCACCTTCCCAGGATCCATTTCGAGGCCCGTGGCCGAGATGCGATAGCCTAAGAAGTCAATATGTGTCTTGTGAAACTTGCATTTGGAAAGTTTGGCAAACAGTTTGTGCTTGTGCAACGTGCGTAAGACTTCTCTCACCAATTTCACGTGGGAGGGGAGGTCGGGGGAATAAATAAGAATGTCATCTAGGTAACCAAGCACCCCCTTAAACAAATGTTTGTGAAGGACTTCATTGATCAAATTCATGAAGCCCGAAGGGCATCACCATGTACTCAAATTGGCCCAGTGGAGTATTGAAGGCGGTTTTCGCTTCATCGCCTTCCTTTATGCGCACACGAAAATAAGCGTCTCGTAAATCCAGTTTTGAGAAGATTTTCCCCTTCACTGCCTCTGCCAACAAGTCTTTAATCAACGGCATTGGGTAAGCATTGGTGGCTGACACTGCATTCAAACCCCAGTAATCCGTGCAGAGTCTCAGCCCACCAACCTTCTTCTTACGGAAGAGTACAGGAGCTGCAAAGGGGGAGGAGGCAGGTCTAATGAAACCCCTCGCTAGATTTTCGTCAATGAACTTCCGCAGCTCCTATTTTCTGCAGGTCCCATGGCATAAATTTTCCCTTTGGGTAGTTTAGCCCCTGGGACCAATTATATGTGGCAGTCTGAATGTCTATGGGGGGGTAACTCGTCCGCCTCCTCTTCCCCAAATATGGCAGCCAAGTCTCTGTACTCATTGGGAAGCGATAGCACTTCTTCTCGAGTGAGTAACGCAACGGGAAAGTCAGTTACCGGACACGTTCCCCATTCGGGGTCCCATTTGTGGGTTTGGCATTTGGTTGACACAAAGTCCACCTTCCCCTCTTCCCAGAGGACATACGGGTCATGCCGCCATAGCCAGGGCCCCCCCAACACTAGGGAGAATCTCGCAGTGGGGGTCACTATGAAGGACCTACTTTCCCAGTGGTTCCCCGCCCCCATATGTAATGGCATAGTCTTGTATAAGCATGGGTCCTTCATGGGAGACCCATCCATCTGAGTGAATATCAATGGGTCTTTTAGTCTCTTTACTCCGGCTTCGAGCCCCGCCACTACTGACGGGCTGATTAAGTCTCTCCCGCATTCAGAGTCAATGAATGCTTTTACTCTCACATGCATTCCGAGGATGGGGTTTATTAAAGAGACAGTCAAGAAAAATAGGGAGGGGGGTTCGCTCACCACTTTTGGCGCCTCCATTGGAGGGTCCTGCCGTTGTGCGCCGTCTACAGCAGGACCTGCTCGTTTCTCTCCTGCTCCGCCTCGCTGGACTCTCCTTCATCTTCCTCTGGTGAAGCCTGCAGAGCCTTGGCGAACTTGGGTTTCCCCACTGCCTTCTTACCCTGGCCCGGTCTTGGCTTGCTCGGTTCTTGCCTGTCCCGTTGAATCTTCTGCCCACAATCAGCCGCAAAATGGCCCTTCTCCCCGCATTTGAGACATAACCCTTGTCGCAGTATTTGCTCCCGCATCGCATCCGTTGGCCGAGTAGGTTTCATCCTCGGGGTCTGCGGGGTGTGCCTGCCACTAGCAGTGACTATGTCTAGGCGAAGCGTCTGCAGGCGATTCTCTGCACTCTCTGCCTCTTGTATCCAGGCGTTCAAAGAGACGGGATCTACAGATCTCAGCACCGTCTCTCGAATTTCCTGGTTTAATCCAACACGGTACATCTCAGCCAGAATATGATCGGGCCAGTTCTGCAACTTGGATGCATGGAGCTTAAACTCAGCCGAAAATTCCTGTACCGTCTTCCATCCTTGCTTCAAAGTACGTAGATATGCTCGGGCTCTCGGGCCTGCGTTCAAGTTCGGAGCCCTGCGTGTTGTGCAGCCCTACATACCAGGTCGCCGCTGCCCCTCTCAAGCGCGCAGCCACCACATCGATTCGGCTGCTGTCATCTGGGAAGAGATGCCCCAACCTGTCAAGGAACTTTTGCACTCGCATCACAAAATAGGGCAGTTTGTCAGGGTTCCTGTCAAACGTGGCTTCGATCAAATCTTTGGGGTGCGGGGATCACGGGAGGCCTCGGGCTGGCTGTTCGTGGCACCAGGGCTGGCCCACCAGGTTGTCCTGACAGCGGGAGCTGTGGAGCCGGGAGTTGTGGGGCTGGAAGTTGGGGAGCCGGGAGTTGGGGAGCTAGAAGCTGGGGAGCCGGGAGCTGCTGATCGGGCGGTCTCTGGGGCGCTGGAACTGCCGAAGCACCCCATTGTCTCCGCTCCTCCAATTCTTCGCACGTTCGCATGATTAATTCCGGGATTGCTCCCAACACCTCGTTCAGGGTCTGTTGCAGGTTCTGCACAGCATGGTTGGTTTCCTCCAGCCGATCCCATATTCCCTCCTCAGGGGAAACTTGACCACTTTGACTTTGGATTGGTCAGTCACCCACGAAGGCAGGGGTGCCTCAGCCTGAGCACCCGCTTGACTCCGATCATACAAGCTGTCACGCATACTCGCTCCCAGGTGGGATAGGGAATGGAGGATTCTGAACAGAATGTCAGGTCCCACAGCAATTCAACTTATAGAAAGGGATTACTTTATTGAAGCCATGAGTCACTGAACAGAATCACTGTTCAGAATAACGCTAGCTCATTGAGCTGGGAAGGTTAAAGCAAGTTCATAATCGATACAGCCAATAGACATGGTTCCCGCTCGCGCCCAAAAAGCTGTTTACGCACCCAAAACCCCTGAGAAAGAACGGCAACTGTGTTATCACTACAAAACGCTTCCCACAGTTTCTACTCATTAAAACCAAAGCAAAGCAAAGCAGACTTCTTCTCTTGACCACCTGTGACCTTGGAAATGATAACGTTACAGCAGGCATGGCTGGCGTACACTAACAACAATGCAACCACTATGAATATATGCACATGGTTATAGGAGCGGACGTCTGGGGGGGGGGAAATACAGAGATAGGTACATTGCCGAACTCAGGTACCGGAATGCATATAGGAATAAAAAGAACCTTTGGCAGCTTGCTGACAGTTCCACTGCACATAGTGATCATGGGCTTGAAGCCACGGGCTTCCCAACACCATGGGGAACCTAGCCACTGAGTTTACTATGAAAGACCGCATTTCCCAATGGGTCATCACCCCTACCAGTAAATGTACAGCATGCCTCCTTCATGGGTGTGCTGTCCATTTGGGAGAATGCTATTGGTTCTTTCAGTTTGTGCACCTTAGCCCCTAGTCTTGTGACAACTGCAGGGCTAATCAAGTCTTGGTACACTTGGTACACTTGGTACAAGGCCTGCACTGTAATGTGGGTACCTGCTTCCGGGTTAATTTTCATCACAGTCAGGTAGAACAATGGGGAGGTGTGTCTCACTGATTCTTGCGCCAGGCATTTTTATTTTATTTTTTTAATTGACTCTCCTGAAAAGGAGAGAATTTATGCTTTTAAAATCAGAAAGAGGAAAGATATATAGTGGGATTAAGAAAAGGTTGGGTGATGCTTTCATTAGTATGTTAATCTTTTGTTAGTATTAAACAAATCTTCTTTTGGCTTCTTCTGCGAGTTGTCTATCGTCTTTCATCTTAACCTGTAAAAAACAATAACTGTTAATGTATTAGTAGTGTCCTTTTGGCTTATTGTTAGTAAAGTCTTTTCTTGCGCGTTCCGAACCAATCTTCATGGTCTGGGCTGCCTCCCTTTCACGTCTCTCAGATTGTGTGATGGACCTTTCCCCACTCCTTCATCTTCCGGAGTCTTGACTTCCCCCTCCGAGCCGCTGTCTCTATCACTGTCCAATTCTTCCCATTTGGCGAGTGCTGCCTCCTCCGAGCTGGCGTGTCTCTTCAAAAAGTCTTGAGCTTTGAAAATGAAGTCAATCTTCTCCCTTTTATCTTTGAACTTGAAAATAAGTGCTTCTGGAATCAACTAGCGATAACTAATTTGATGGTTTTGCAAGAATAAGGTCAGTCCTTTGTATGCTTTCCTTTTCATTCGAATTTCAAATGGAACATCTTTCAAAATCCTGACTGTCTGCTCTCCAATCTTCATAGGCGTTGAAGAAATTCCATTTTATCCACCTTTTTCTTGACCTTTTGAGTGTCTTCTGTTGAGACCAGACATTTTTGCGTGATTTCCTCCATTTTCTTGGCTGTATCATTCAACTGTATCTGCTGGTTGCTGAGAACACTTTCCATACTTGTCAGCGTTTGATTAATTTTTTGCATTTGCTCCAGCAGGGGGCGCAGAAGATCACTCTCCTGTTGAGTGACAGCCGGCTCAAAGAGGCGGGAGCCAGCACCGGAAGTTCCTCCCAGCTTCTTTGCCGGCTTCTCCTGGAACTTTTTCTGCCCCAACATTTTTATTTTATTGTTTACTTTTTAAAAGTTCATGCCGCGCAGCTAGGAAATGAATCTTCCTGCCTCTCTTTTAACAGTTCACCAAAAGGTAACACTGCTCTTTTCAAATTTCACTCCCCCCCTCTTCTCCTGTTAAATCAGTCTCTTTTATGTCGGGGGGGAGTTTCCCCCTCCTCCTTTGTGCTTTTTCGCTGGGGGGGTCGTGCGTGTCGCTCCTTTTCCCGTTTCTGACCGGCAACTCACAGTTTTGGCCGAATATCTTCCTTTTAAATGCTTATTCGCTTCATCACCCGGTGATGTCTGGCGGCTCTGCTAGTCCCCGTGCGGGGCACTGCCGCAGCTAGGGCCATTGGGGCATGGGGCGAGCCTCAATTTCCGACCATCTGGCTGTGAAAGAGGCACATCCCCTGTGCGCCCTGGATCGGAACCCCTAACTGAGGTTCCTTAGGGTCTCCGCTTGTGCGGATCCCCCCCTTGGCCGCACGTGGGCGAATCGACTCTGGGAGCTCCCCGAAGATGCGACCGCCATTTACAGAGTCCAAACCGGAAGCCACGCCAGGCATTTTTAGACCTGCTGGCTGGTGCTCTTTACAACAGGTCCTGGCCTTTTCCCGCTGACTGCACTTCACCATCACTAGGTGAGGAAGTGGATTCCTCCAGGGAGTCGAGGGCGTCAGCTTGCAGAGCTTTCAGGGTCTTGGGCCATTTCCTGGTTGTCTTTGTCCTTTTCTTTTTGGTGTCCTCACAGCACTCTCTTTCTCTGCTCTTGGCTCCAGGGCATTCAGCAGCGAAGGGACCTGACTTCCCACATCGCAGACAGAACCTGAGCCTCAGCTGGTTCTCACGGTTGCCTCCTGGCAGTAGTTCTCTTCCCCAAAGTGACTTTGGGTCTTGGAAAGCTTTCTGGCTCCTGAGCCCCCTCCCCAGGGTCTTGTGTTGGTACAGCTTTACCAGGTTATGCCTGTTCTCAGCTTCACAGGATACCTGAATCCAACCCCCCAGTGTTAAGGGGTTATCTTGGGCCAGTGCCTTCTCCAGGATGGTGGTGTTCAGCCTGGCCCTGTAGAACTTAATCAAGACTTCTTCAGGCCATCCCTGGAGCTTGGCAGTGTAGGACTTGAACTCATCTGAGTACTCTTGCACCGACTGGGTTCCTTGTCTTAACCCGCAGATCCGAGTGTGAGCTTTCTCCAGCTCCAGCGGGTCCTTGTACTGTCAGCGCAGGGCTTGCATGAAGGTGTCCTCATCTCTCAGCTCAGGTCTTGTATGTTGTAGAGGTCAACGAACCAGTCAGCTGCCCAGTCCCAGAGTTGAGACCCCACATAATCCACACAGAGCTTGTCGGAGGCAAATGTGTGGCCCCATTCTCGCAGGAGCTTCTGCACCTGGATCGCAAAGAATGCCTGTCAAGGGTTGGAAGTGGTGCGGAGTCCTTAAAGCCATTGGGGAGGTTTGCTCAGCAGGATTTCCTTAGTGCTGCTGCTGGCCCAGTCTCCCTGATGCCAATCCTCCCCCCCTTACACAAGACAGGTGAGTGTTTGTCAGGTGTAGGAGCAGGGCCAGGGTACTTTAATCCATCAGGGAGGCCACCCCAGCAGGATCACTTTAGCGATGCTGCTGGCCCAGCTTAGCCACACTCCCACCCACTATGTAAATATACCCCAAATTTGTAGAAAAGTGGTTTCTGTATTAGATTATTTAACTTCTCACAATTGTCAGCGAGCTGCCATTTCCTTGGGGCACGTCCCATCCCCCTTCCTTTCTCCCAAAGCCTTATCCTGTTCATGTAGTGCCTCTGTAACTGCCAAGGTCTCCAGCTGGTGCGATGTGGTGTTATGTCTTAATGCTCTGGCTTGTTTAGATTTCCCATGTGAACTTAACCTGTGTTTATGGAATGGACCGTTGCTGTTCTCACACTGCTTCGCGCCTCTTCTAATCTGTAAACCTGACGAGGGAAATATGCTCATTGGTTTAAACCTGGTTTGAAGTTCCTTTTAATACACCTTCCCGGGGTATTGTAGTTATTCCTAACAATCTCTGTATGTTCGTGATCAACCATGCTTTGGAAATAAATCTTTCTTCTTTTTGAACGTGGATCTATTCTCCTGATTTGGGATCTAACAACAATGTGGGTTCTAGAAAATTGGTTCATATGAACTTGCTCAATATGTGATTGCTTGGATGTTATTTTGAATACATAGTTATGCCCCACTTCTTAAATGTAACATAAATCAGAAGCATGTTTGTAAAAAAAAGAAAAGAAAGTATGCTCTGCAACCGTCCCCCCACAAAATCCAATCCTCAGGCCAAACCCCTGCACTAAGAAACCCAAATAAGGGGAGTGCATTCCTACCATGACATCAACCCCCACTATGAAGAGATTTCTAAGAAACACATTTTATACCCTAAGGGGGTATAAAAGGGGGAAAATGTGTTCCCCCAATTGTTTTCCATGTGCCTGGCAGGCTGCTGCCTCTCCCCTTCCATGTGCCCCCCCATTGGTCAACTCTGTAGCTCAGAGTTCTGCTTGCACCCACCTCCCTCTGATTGCTCAGCTGTGGATCTCAATGTTCTGAGGTAAAAACACAGTCAAAAGAGATTGCAGACAGTTGAGGACAGTTACAGAAATCAGTGATTCAAGACTCCTGAATAGACATTTCTCATAACAGCCAGCATGGCAATTGAGGGTTTTCTTAAATTTAATAATTTAATTTTTATTGAAAAATCCACCATACCCACACAACCAGATCCTACCAAACTAAGCCAAAGTACATTATAAATACATTACACACGGATGTTCATGGGGAGATAGTAAAGGACCTTTCTAGGAGCCTGCTCCAGAGTGAGCTCACCAAGCAGCCTGGTGATCCTAGCACCTGAGGGCAGAACCCCCACTGTGGTCTACAGAGAGGTCCTCTGGTAGAGAAAAAAAACCCTATGTATTATTTATTTTATTTATTTATTGGGATTTTTAGCCCGCCCTCCCCGCAAAGTGGGCTCAGGGTGGCTTACAAGGGGCAAAGCCCATATAAAACAAGGTAAAAGCAATAAAAACATCAATAACAATTAATCAATTAATAACAATTAATCACAATAGTACTCAATTAAAAACAAGATGGTCTCTGGATAGATGCCAAGATGGTAAACAGACAGTTCTCCGGAGATGATGTTGTCCTATAGCCGATCCCAACCAGTATGCTATTGGCATCAGTGCAGCGTTTTCAGCCCAGACTGGATGTGCTCCCACTTGGGAAGACCCATCATCAGCCTGGCCGAAGCATTCTGCACTAGCTGCAGCTTTTGGATCTGCACCAAAGGCAGCCCCATGTAGAGAGTGTTATAGTAGTCTAACCTCGAGGTGACCATCGCATGGATCACTGTAGCCAGGTCATCGCGGCCGAGGAAGGGAACCAACTGCCGAATCAGCCTAAGATGATAAAATGCTAATCTGGCAGTGGCTGCCATCTGGGCCTCCATGGTTAAGGAGGGATCCAGGAGCACTCCCAAATGCCTAACCTCTGACACTGGCACCAACGGCGCCCCATTGAAGGTCAGGAGAGGGAGCCCCAACCCCGGTCCACTCCGACTCAGGCACAGGACCTCCGTCTTCGCTGGGTTTAGTTTCAGCCGGCTCAGTCTGAGCCACCCAGCCATGACCTGTAGTGCCCGGTTCAGATCTTCTGGGTCAGAGCCCGACTGGCTGCCTAGCATCAGATAGAGCTGGGTGTCATCAGCATATTGATGGCAACCCAGCCCAAACCTCCTGGCAATCTGGGCGAGGGGGCGCATGTAGATGTTGAACAACATCGGGGAAAGCACTGCCCCCTGAGGCACACCGCATTTAAGTGGGTGCCTTCAGGACTGCTGTTCCCCTATCGCCACCCTCTGTTTCCGACCTTGGAGAAAAGAGGCAAGCCATTGAAGAGCGGGCCCCTGTATCCCCACGTCGGCGGGGCAGTGGGTCAGCAACTGGTGGTCGACAGTATCAAACGCGGCCAACAGATCTAACAACAACAGTGCCACCACACCGCCTCAATCCAGACGCCTCTGAAGGTTGTCAGTAAGGGCAACCAGCACTGTCTCCATCCCGTGACCTGGGCGAAAGCCGGACTGGAATGGATCAAGGACAGAAGCGTCATCCAGAAAACTCTGAAGTTGTGTCACCACTACCCGCTCAATCCATTTGCCCAATTAGGGCAAATTGGACACCAGCCGATAGTTGGCCAATCCAGCTGGGTCCAGAGTTGGTTTTTTCAGGAGAGGACAGACCATCGCCTCCTTGAGTGCCTCAGGGAACCGTCCCTCCAAGAGGGACTTGTTGATAATCTCCCTTACGGCACCTCGATGTGTGTCTCACTTCATCCTTTACACTACAGTCTTCTCCATTAGAATTCCTACAACAAATGTTTCCTTCCAAACGTCACATCATCAGTACTATAACTGGATTTACAGAACTTAAATACTGTTGTGAAGCATGGGTATCAAGCTAGTAAATTAATAAATAAATCTATCAGATTTATATCCTCTTTCCTCCAATGTGCAATTCAAGGTGGTTTATATGTCGTTCCCAGAAGTTCTCTTATTCACACACTGTAATAGACCCAGAACTGTTTATCTTCAGCCTGGGATCAAGCTAGTAAATTAATAAATAAATCTATCAGATTTATATCCTCTTTCCTCCAATGTGCAATTCAAGGTGGTTTATATGTCGTTCCCAGAAGTTCTCTTATTCACACACTGTAATAGACCCAGAACTGTTTATCTTCAGCCTGGGTCATTTTACAGCAATGTTTTTCTAGTTGCCCATCGCCCAGAGCTTGGGGGCCTTTCTGGTCTGCAGCACTGAAATTTCCCTGCTTGCCGTAATGCTTCTGCAACTGGCAACTATTTTTATTCTCCCAGCAACCAAAAGAGCCAGGCATGCTCAGAGTGGCTGTTCTCACAATATCGTCTTGTTTCAGGAAACAAAGTTCTTATAGGAATGCTCACATAACCCATAGGATTGCCAACAGTTTAGAAGTGAATTACAACTAAGATCAGTCCCCCTGGAGAAAATGGCTACTGTGGAGGGTGGCCTTTATACAGGGGTCATTTCATAGAAAAAGAGCTGCAGAAGCTCATTAGCATACCTAATATGTACAAACTGGATTTACAAAACACTTTACATTCAGCTTGTGTACTTTATAGCCTAATGATGGAGATCGATAATATTGATATAAAATGCCCAGTGAACATTGTAAAGAACTTAGGCTCAACGATGGATTGTCAGTGATATTAACCCCATGCCTTTAATTCCTTACTTCGCTATAAAATGTCTTTTCACTTAATTATCCATCTTGGCATTAATCACAGTGTGTGGGACAGCTAATAATTGCACAACTTAGTATTAATGGAACATATTTCAAGCACTCTGTGAACACCTGCTTGGTAAACCTTATCAAGGCTCTGTAAAGGTATCCCCAAACTGCACAAGGGATGGCTGGGAGGCTTCCCCGATAAAGCTACTGTGTGAGTTTATGGTTGGGTAGATAGATATTCAAACCTGGGTTTTCCCAACACAGTTTTGTAGACATGATGGAACGTCAATGTTCCAAAGTGGATTTCATCTGAAGTTTTCTCTAAACTGCAGGCAGGATTTAAAAATAAAAATAAAATAACTTGGGTGGAAATGAAAAGTAATCCTGAGTTCAAGTGGCCTGCTGTCAGACCCCACAGCAAACAACGAAGTACACACTTGCAGGAAGGTTTTACTTTATTGAAGCCATGAAGCACTAGAACAGAGGCACTGTTCAGAATAACGATAGCTCAGAGAGCTGGAAAGGTTAAAGCAAGTTCATAATCAATACAGCCAATAAACATAATTCCCACGCGCGCCTAAAGGGTTTCTTGCGTGCCTATTCCTTGGGAAAGCAACGGCTACCTTATAAATAAGCATACACTATCTCACAGTCTCTACTAATTAAAGACAAAGCAAAGGGACTTCCGGGGCGGGACCAAGGGTAATGGCTGCCTAAGCCTTTGGCTCCATCGAACCTGACCCCCGTTCAACCCCATAAAACACGATCTACAGTGACGAAACATCGTAAAATATATGGAGAAAGACGCCGCAAAACACAAACAATCTTCAGTGAAAAAGTTAAAGAAAGACACAAACAGGTCAGAATCTCCCTCAAATAACACAAAATCGGGCCCGGCAGATCAGCTCCCTGACAAAATGGCGACAGCCATCTCTGAGGCGGACAAAATTACGTCAATAACAACGGCTGATTTGAAAGAAGCCTTAACAACAATGGAACAAACCTTTTTTACACATGTCAATTCTATGTTTAAACCGCTATACGAACGTCTTGAAACCAATGAAAAAAACATAAAAGAAACGCAGCAATCCACAGAACTGGTGATACAAAATAGCATGACTAATCTTACTAACATAAGGCAAATGCAGCAAGCTGAGGAAATCTTGGCAGAAAAAACTATGAAGCTGGACTTAACGATACGTCAGAATAATTTAAAATTGAGAGGACTAGGAGAAGACGTGGAAAAAACAGGCGATCTGGCGTTCCACCTCTCTACATGGCTGTCACAAGTGGTCGGCACTGAGGGAGATCAATCTCCTGTCATTACAAAAGCTTACCGTCTAGGTCCGACAACTCTGCTGAAAACGAGACCTTCCAGGGACGTGATGATAACCCTCATTGACAGCAGATTCCAAAGGAGGATTCTTTCGCATGCACGGAGAAATGGTCATATAGAATATCATAACCAGAAAATTGAAGTTTACCCAGACCTTCCCCGTGAGGCTCTACAGAAATGGAGGGAGCTAAAACAGATCACAAGCAGCTTACGTGAAGCGGACCTAAAATACATTTGGATAACTCCGCTTGTGCTTCAGTTCACATTTCGAGGAAAATCGCATAAAATATCTGATAAGGAAGAAGGAGCAAAACTGTTAGATCGCCTGAACATTGGTCCTACCATGGATTTTGCTAATCAAACAAATAAAAGACGGCAAGTTCTTATAGGAATGCTCACATAACCCATAGGATTGCCAACAGTTTAGAAGTGAATTACAACTAAGATCAGTCCCCCTGGAGAAAATGGCTACTGTGGAGGGTGGCCTTTATACAGGGGTCATTTCATAGAAAAAGAGCTGCAGAAGCTCATTAGCATACCTAATATGTACAAACTGGATTTACAAAACACTTTACATTCAGCTTGTGTACTTTATAGCCTAATGATGGAGATCGATAATATTGATATAAAATGCCCAGTGAACATTGTAAAGAACTTAGGCTCAACGATGGATTGTCAGTGATATTAACCCCATGCCTTTAATTCCTTACTTCGCTATAAAATGTCTTTTCACTTAATTATCCATCTTGGCATTAATCACAGTGTGTGGGACAGCTAATAATTGCACAACTTAGTATTAATGGAACATATTTCAAGCACTCTGTGAACACCTGCTTGGTAAACCTTATCAAGGCTCTGTAAAGGTATCCCCAAACTGCACAAGGGATGGCTGGGAGGCTTCCCCGATAAAGCTACTGTGTGAGTTTATGGTTGGGTAGATAGATATTCAAACCTGGGTTTTCCCAACACAGTTTTGTAGACATGATGGAACGTCAATGTTCCAAAGTGGATTTCATCTGAAGTTTTCTCTAAACTGCAGGCAGGATTTAAAAATAAAAATAAAATAACTTGGGTGGAAATGAAAAGTAATCCTGAGTTCAAGTGGCCTGCTGTCAGACCCCACAGCAAACAACGAAGTACACACTTGCAGGAAGGTTTTACTTTATTGAAGCCATGAAGCACTAGAACAGAGGCACTGTTCAGAATAACGATAGCTCAGAGAGCTGGAAAGGTTAAAGCAAGTTCATAATCAATACAGCCAATAAACATAATTCCCACGCGCGCCTAAAGGGTTTCTTGCGTGCCTATTCCTTGGGAAAGCAACGGCTACCTTATAAATAAGCATACACTATCTCACAGTCTCTACTAATTAAAGACAAAGCAAAGGGACTTCCGGGGCGGGACCAAGGGTAATGGCTGCCTAAGCCTTTGGCTCCATCGAACCTGACCCCCGTTCAACCCCATAAAACACGATCTACAGTGACGAAACATCGTAAAATATATGGAGAAAGACGCCGCAAAACACAAACAATCTTCAGTGAAAAAGTTAAAGAAAGACACAAACAGGTCAGAATCTCCCTCAAATAACACAAAATCGGGCCCGGCAGATCAGCTCCCTGACAAAATGGCGACAGCCATCTCTGAGGCGGACAAAATTACGTCAATAACAACGGCTGATTTGAAAGAAGCCTTAACAACAATGGAACAAACCTTTTTTACACATGTCAATTCTATGTTTAAACCGCTATACGAACGTCTTGAAACCAATGAAAAAAACATAAAAGAAACGCAGCAATCCGCAGAACTGGTGATACAAAATAGCATGACTAATCTTACTAACATAAGGCAAATGCAGCAAGCTGAGGAAATCTTGGCAGAAAAAACTATGAAGCTGGACTTAACGATACGTCAGAATAATTTAAAATTGAGAGGACTAGGAGAAGACGTGGAAAAAACAGGCGATCTGGCGTTCCACCTCTCTACATGGCTGTCACAAGTGGTCGGCACTGAGGGAGATCAATCTCCTGTCATTACAAAAGCTTACCGTCTAGGTCCGACAACTCTGCTGAAAACGAGACCTTCCAGGGACGTGATGATAACCCTCATTGACAGCAGATTCCAAAGGAGGATTCTTTCGCATGCACGGAGAAATGGTCATATAGAATATCATAACCAGAAAATTGAAGTTTACCCAGACCTTCCCCGTGAGGCTCTACAGAAATGGAGGGAGCTAAAACAGATCACAAGCAGCTTACGTGAAGCGGACCTAAAATACATTTGGATAACTCCGCTTGTGCTTCAGTTCACATTTCGAGGAAAATCGCATAAAATATCTGATAAGGAAGAAGGAGCAAAACTGTTAGATCGCCTGAACATTGGTCCTACCATGGATTTTGCTAATCAAACAAATAAAAGACGGCATTCCATCACGTCGCCCTCAACATCCGATGCAGATGACACTGAGAACTGAAGTTTTGCAGCAAGAACCCTCATGGTCGCTATTGCAGCCAGATGACAACACCGACCATCACAATATTGAATCCTCATATATTCTCTAGTCCAAGTATCGTTTTGTTTTTGCATGAAACAAAGTCTAGTAACATGTTATAGGCTGTTATCTTTCATTGTTATTAAATGTTTCTCTCATAACGTGACATGGGTTTGGCTAAGCAGAGGTACTGTAAAATGAAATGAAAGTCTCTGAGAAGAAGTACTCTGTAGCTTTTTGGTATGTAGATGTGTTATGAAACCCAAATAGAAGTTATACACACACGATATTTTGCAATGTTGCTGTTTCTAAAATGTTAATGAATTATCTTTAAGTAGGGGTTGGGGGGAGGGGGAGTAAGTTGCACTTTCACGCCTTGAGTTAGGAACTTAGTTAAGAAATATTATCACAACTAACAAACAGACGATCGTGCAAAATAAATACTAACCACTAACACACTTTGAATTATAATAAAATCTCATAGTATTAGCATAAATATTATATACACTCATATAAATTTTATTTATGAACAAAACCTATTGAGGCAGACTCAGCACGGTTTCTGTAAGGGAAGATCTTGTCTCACTAACCTGTTAGTGTTCTTTGAGGGGGTGAACAAACATGTGGACAAGGGGGATCCAATAGATATTATTTACCTTGACTTCCAGAAAGCTTTTGATAAAGTTCCTCATCAAAGGCTCCTAAGTAAGCTCAAAAATCATGGGATAGAAGGACAAGTCCTTTTATGGATCAAAAACTGGCTAGTTCATAGAAAACAGAGAGTGAGTGTAGGTGGGCAATTTTCTCAGTGGAGGGTGGTAAGCAGTGGGGTACCGCAGGGATCAGTACTTGGTCCACTGCTTTTTAACTTGTTCATTAATGATTTGGAGATGGGAGTAAGCAGTGAAGTGGCTAAATTTGCGGATGATACAAAGTTGTTCAGGGTGGTGAAAACCAGTGAGGATTGTGAGGCACTCCAAGGGGATCTGTCAAGGATGGGCGAGTGGGCGTCAACATGGCAAATGGGGTTCAATGTGGCCAAGTGCAAGGTGATGCACATTGGAGCCAAAAATCCTAAATATAAATACACATTGATGGGGTCTGAACTGGCAGAGACTGAGCAAGAGAGAGATCTTGGAGTTGTAGTGGATAACTCACTGAAAATGTCGAGACAGTGTGTGACTGCAATAAAGAAGGCCAATGCTATGCTGGGGATTATTAGGAAGGGTATTGAAAACAGATCAGCCAATATAATAATGCCCCTATATAAATCAATGGTGAGACCTCATTTGGAATACTGTGTGCAGTTCTGGGCACCACACCTTAAAAAGGATATTATAGCTTTGGAAAAAGTGCAGAAAAGGGAAACTCGAATGATAAAAGGGTTGGAACACTTTCCCTATGAGAAAAGGTTAAAGCGCTTAGGGCTCTTTAGCTTGGAGAAAAGACGACTGAGGGGTGACATGATCGAGGTTTATAAGATTATGCATGGGAAAGAGCAGGTAAAGAAAGAGGTACTTTTCTCCCTTTCTCACAATACAAGAACTCGTGGGCACTCCATGAAACTGCAGAGCGGTCGGGTTAGAACGGATAAAAGGAAGTACTTCTTCACCCAAAGAGTGATTAACACATGGAATTCACTGCCACAGGAAGTGGTGGGTGCTACAAGCATGGACGGCTTCAAAAGGGAATTAGATAAGCATATGGAGCAGAGGTCCATCAGTGGCTATTAGCCACAAGGTATAGGTAGGGGCTCTGGGGCAAGTGATGCTCTGTCTTCTTGGTGCTTGGGGGGGGGGTCAACAGTGGGAGGGCTTCTAATGTCCTGGCCCCACTGCTGGACCTCCTGATGGCACTGGTATTTCTGGCCACTGTGTGACACAGAGTGTTGGACTGGATGGGCCTTTGGCCTGATCCAACATTGGCGTCTCTTATGTTCTTATGTTCTTATTTGTACAGTTTATTAACTTGACGCACCCATTCTTAATCCACTTGATTAATCCTTTCCTATATCAATAAATTACAGACTTCGGTTTTTAGACATCTTTTGTACCTTGGTATTTGAAATATATATAGTAACTTTGTTTGAATTCATCCATCTTTAATTAATTTATAAGTTACTTTGATCAATAAGCAATAATCAATTTTACCACTTTTTATCATACCATAATTAATTGAAACTCTGATCTGACTAGTTCAAATTCACCAATTAATTACATATTCTTGATTTCTCTTTTACTCCAAAAGAAATACTCTCTACAAACAGAGCTTTTGTACAGACCTTTCTTCCTCCTTCAGAAGTCTAATACAGGTTCCAGTTCACGGCCAGCTTTAAGAACCTATTTTTGATGTGTAATACTGCAGGTAAGAGACCCAACTTGCACTGAATCATCAAAACATGGCCAATTACATCAAAATCATCTCGAACAACGTTAAGGGTTTAAACCACCCAATCAAAAGACACAGGGTCCTCTCTACCCTGACGAAACAAAAACCAGATGTCATTCTTTTACAGGAAACGCACCTTAACAAATCTGAAAACATAGTCTTTAAAACCCCAAAATTTCCAATACAGATTCTAGCGCCAGGCAGTTTGAATTCAAGAGGAGTAGCGATCTTAATTTCCAAGAACTTACGCTTTACATTAGATCAATCTTTAGTTGACCCAAATGGTAGATACCTGTTCATAAAGGGGAATCTTGAAAACAGAAAGATGACCATAGCCACAATCTATGTACCCAATGAGGGCCAACTGCAATTTATAGAATCCATGCTTGCATTGTTAAACAACTTTGCGGAAGGTGACACAGGAGGAGATTTTAACTACATTACAGATAAATATCTTGATAAATCTCGCCACTCCCCCTCTCAGAATATTCCAAGAACCAGGTACACGAAACTTGACACTATAATAAAAATCAATGATCTCACAGATGTCTGGAGGTTTAAACATCCTGGTGAAAGGGACTACACTTTTTTCTCTGCAAGACATAAGGTACACACCAGAATAGATCTGATTCTGCTATCCACATCTTTGCTTAGGCATGTAGAAAACACAACAATAGAACCCCATAGATGGTCAGATCATGACTGGCTCACTTGCACCATAAAATCATATGAAGAACAACACATATACAGACAATGGTGCTTAAATGTATCTTTATTAGACAACCAATTATTCACGGAACACATAGAGAATGATATTAAAAACTATCTGAAGAATAATGTAACGCAGGAGATGTCTCCTTGTGTTATCTGGGACGCCATGAAACCAGTGCTTCGTGGCTCCATAATCTCGAAAGCTTCTCACCTAAAAAGACAGAGAGAACAATTAGAATTGGACACCTTAAACAGTATCAAAACACTAGATCAACAACACAAAAGAACGGGATCCTCTCTTATCCTCAAAAAAATAGAGTCAGAACGGAAAAAATTAGAGCTATTAGAGACCTCCAAAATCAAAAAAAGACTACTCTTCACAAAGCAACAATATTGGATAAAATCCCCGCGTAGCCTTAAATTATTAGCACATAAAGTGAAAGAGCAGGCAAAAACTAAATATATTCCGGCAATCAAAAATGCAAGGGGTGAAATAGAAACTCTAACATCAAAGATTTTAAAGAGATTTCAGGAATATTATTCTGAACTTTATTCACAAGCTGCTATAGATCAAGATGCTTTCAAAGCTGAATTTAGAAAATTCCCAATCCACACAACATTATCAAATGAGGACAGAAATTTTCTGGATGCCCCCATTACAGAACAAGAAGTAGTGGACACAATCAAAACACTTAAGACCGGCAAGACACCAGGCCCTGATGGATTCCCCTCAGAATTCTATAAAAAATTTCGGCTTCTTATAACAAAACAAATGACTTTAATGTATAATCATGTCCTAGACACAGGTTCTATCCCCACTTCCTGGGACCACGCAATAACAGTAGTTATACCCAAAAAAGACAAAGACCTGCTACAAACCAAATCATATAGGCCAATATCACTTCTCAACCAAGACCAAAAAATATTTACTTCAATATTAGCCAAGAGGATTAACACTTTCATATCAAAATACATACACAATGACCAAGCTGGGTTTATACCTAATAGGGATCTATCAGATAACACCCTGAGAACGTTACAGTTAGCGCAATATTGCCTAAAATCTAAAACCCCAGTAGCCTTTCTTACTCTCGACATTGAGAAGGCCTTTGATACAGTTTCCTTTAATTATCTCTACGCCATTCTCCAAGATATGGATTTTGGTCCTAAATTTATAAATGCCATCCAAAACTTATACAAAAAACCTACCACTAAATTACGGATAAATGGCACTCTCACAGACCCCATAAGACTCGGAAAGGGAACCAGACAAGGTTGCCCCCTCTCACCTCTCCTATTCGCTATTGCGATTGAACCTTTGGCAAATGCTATACGTAACGAACCCTTCATAAAAGGGGTTTCACCTAAACATACAGAACATAAACTGTCTCTTTTTGCAGATGATATGCTGCTGTACTTGACTGACCCCTCAAACTCTCTACCAACTCTAATGTCTTTATTAAACTCCTTCAAACTGATATCTGGCCTCACAATAAACGACTTAAAATCTCAGATCATTCCTTTCAACTTATCAGTCGAGACTAAAGAAATCCTGATGAAAAATTATAAATTTGAATGGGTTACAGACTCCTATCGATATTTAGGTATAGAAATTCCGGTAAACCTTGATAAATTATCATCTTATAATTATCATCGAACCTATAAATCAATTCAAACAGACATTCTTAACTGGGAAAAACTGAATCTTTCTTGGATAGATAGGTTTCACCTAATTAAGGCTTTCATCCTACCAAAATTTTTATTTCTATTCAGGACCTTACCTATCACCATCCCGAAAAAAGACCTAAAT
>NW_015168669.1:782421-784452 GCF_001447785.1 Gekko japonicus | reverse complement strand
CAGATCTTACTCATTGGACCTCCACAGACTTAAAATTAACACGCGATGGTACTTAACACCTTACTTATTATCACGAATGTCCACGAATTACTCACCATTATGCTGGAAAGGGTGCAATGTCACCGGGACCTTCGCACATTGCTGGTGGCAATGCGATAGAATAAAACCCTTTTGGAATGATGTCCTGCAGAAAATAAAGCAAATTCTTGACATTGAATTACCATACACTCCTGAAAATTTGATGTTGGACCTTTGGCCGGATGATATTGACCAACATCATCATAAAAGTATACTTAAAACTATGCTTTACGCAGCAAGAACTTCAATAGCCTCGTATTGGAAAAATACACACCCACCCACCACACAGACATGGTTCCAGAAACTCTGGGATCAGTACATAATGGAAAGTATCACTGGAAAATGTGCCACCGCTAAAACAGGATTACATGACTTGAGATTCAGTGCAAAGTGGTTCCCAATCCTCACCTTTTTAGAAAAATAACAATTCATATCACCCCCATGGAATGATTATATTAAATGGTTCTGAAGGTCGTAAAAAGGCAAGCTAAATCAGTCAGTTCAATTTGATATTTCGCAATATTCAAAACTGAATATGTTAATTAGGCAAGACACTAAAGTATATCGGCATACTATTTTGACTCACTTCTAACTTTAACCTATTCTAACTACTCCAAAGTACACTCATATTTTCTGAAAGATTTATGTTAATCGTAAACTGGTTGACTTTAGTTGATACTTACCTTGTTTCTAGTTATTGTGGTAATATATTTGTTACTCTTCATGCTTTGTATTAGAATGTCAAAAATGAAGTTATTCTCGCTTACTATGTCATATGTACGACATCTTCAACTTCAATAAAAATTTTGAATTTAAAAAAAAAAGACAAAGCAAAGCTCTCTTGCTCTTCCACCTGTGGCCTTGGCTAGATAACGCTACATCAAAGCATGGCTGGCGTATACTGAAAGGAATGCAGAGTTACTGGGGAGATGTGCACATGAGAAGCTGAGCGCATCTACGGTGGGGAGAGAAAAATGCATAGAGAAACATATAGACAATAATGAACCTTTGGCAGCTTGCTGACACCTGCTCATTGCAATTTGTGAGCTGTGAGAAAAGGATCTTCACTTTCAATGTGTCAGCTAGCTGCCATTGTCATTCCGGTTCCTGTGTAGTTCCCTTCACACACACCCCCTCATTCCTTGTTTGCTTGAGTTATATTATGTAGTCCGCGGAACTTGCCAAGGTCGTGCAGCTGGGTGTAGGGGGAGAGCTTCGCCTAGAATGTTTTGGGTATCTCGCATGTGAACTGAACCTGTGTTGACATTTTAGAACTGTTGCGTTCCCATGCAATGGGCGCGAACTGTATGGTCTATTCCTGCCAGCGGGAACTGGACCCATTGGTCCTTCCCTGGTTCAAATGTCTTTATTATGCCTTCCCTGGTTACCTGTAGTTATTCCTAACAAAATGTTGGATCCCAAGCATTAATCTCCTTTCTCTATCGTCCCAATTCTGACAGCCGTCATGAGTGGGACTGAGGGGAACCCAACAACTACAGAGGCATCTCCGGTGTCGACCGCTCCGTTAGTCACCACGGCTGCCGAAGCACCGGTGACTAGCTCAGGACTGACAGGAGCTATCGGGGGAGCGATTCCCCGAATGGACTATCTTCAGTGGCCGCCACCAGATGAAGGAGAGATGAAGGAGAGAAGTATGACTGGTCCCGTTTTGATGCAAAAGGGACGAGGGAAACATTTTCCCATCAAGGCAGCGCACTCCGCGAAAGCCTGTTTGAGAGGGGAATGTACCCAGAAAAGGAATCCCGGCGATCGGGAAGGGCATCTCGTCGGGACGATGAGATGTGGGCGCTGGAGGAAGAGCCGCGACGGAGAGAGAGAGACTCCGATGAGAGGTTCTACAACCCTGACGAAGAACGGCTGGAAGACTTGGAGAAGTCGGTACAACAGCTGATGAGAACGGTGACCGATGTGTTCGACACCATTCCTCAGATG
>NW_015168669.1:781795-781958 GCF_001447785.1 Gekko japonicus | reverse complement strand
ACGGGCTTTCATGTGGGCGCTGCGAACCCGCTTTGAAGACGTGAACGCTGAGAACCGGGCGAAAGCCTTTCTGCGCACGTTCAAACAAGGGCGGCGTTCGGTCAGAGAGTATACTGCTGAATTCCACAATCATGCCGCAAAACTGAGGGATTGGCCAGATAAA
>NW_015168669.1:778876-779145 GCF_001447785.1 Gekko japonicus | reverse complement strand
GGGGGTAAGCCCCCTGGTCTTCTCCAACCACTCCCCACCCCTCACAGACCTTGGGAAGTGATCTCCATGGATTTTATCACTGACTTGCCTCCTAGCAAGGGTAAAACTGTAATCTGGGTGGTGGTTGATTTGTTTTCTAAACAAAGCCATTTTATTCCGCTTCCATCCCTCCCAACGGCCCAAAAACTGGCTAAATTGTTCTTTCACCACATTGTCCGCCTTCATCTTTTACCTGCTAAGGTGATATCCGACAGGGGGTCTCAATTTGT
>NW_015168669.1:745642-778857 GCF_001447785.1 Gekko japonicus | reverse complement strand
AGGGAGGTGATGAAACATATGGGGGTGGAGCAAGGCTTGAGTAGCGCGTACCACCCAGAGACCGATGGTCAAACGGAACACATAAATCAGACCCTAGAGCAATATTTGCATTGTTTTTCTAATTATCAACAAGATAACTGGTGTGATTTACTACCATTAGCTGAATATTGTTATAACAACACACTGCACAAATCTATTGATATGTCACCTTTCAAGGCTGCTTTGTGCTATGATAATCCCCCTTTACCTTTTCTGAGGGAGGATGCTCCTCTGCAGCCTACTGATGCGGGGTTGTGGTGTAAGTCTTTACAAGAATCTTGGCCGTTGTTGTGCTCTACTTTGAATGCGGAAAATCTCCTGGGCTAGCCGGGAGGTCTCCCGGATCTTCCGGGAGGTGGAGGTTAAGGTGTATTTTCGAGGGGGCAGTATGTCAACTAGCTGCCATTGTCATTCTGGTTCCTGTGTAGTTCCCTTCACCCCCCCCTCTCATTCCTTGTTTGCTTGAGTTATGTTATGTAGTCCGCGGAACTTGCCAAGGTCGTGCAGCTGGGTGTAGGGGGAGAGCTTCGTTTAGAATGTTTTGGGTATCTCGCATGTGAACTGAACCTGTGTTGACATTTTAGAACTGTTGCGTTCCCATGCAATGGGCGCGAACTGTATGGTCTATTCCCGCCAGCGGGAACTGGACCCATTGGTCCTTCCCTGGTTCAAATGTCTTTATTATGCCTTCCCTGGTTACCTGTAGTTATTCCTAACAATGTCCTGTTCTGGTTAAACCAACGCTTTGAAATAAACCTTACTTGCTTT
Organism: Gekko japonicus; assembly: GCF_001447785.1. Lineage (NCBI taxonomy): Eukaryota > Metazoa > Chordata > Lepidosauria > Squamata > Gekkonidae > Gekko > Gekko japonicus. Next base: position 778,050 of record NW_015168669.1, on the reverse strand, counting down.
GCAACGTGGAGTTGTTTTTAATGTTTGGGATCCAACACAATGATCCTTTGATGACTGCTGGGTTGAAAAAGGAGCAAAATTATTGGTGGTGTTTCCCTTCCACCTCTTTGCCTAGCACTGGACATTCAGGCAGTGGCATGGCAGTGCTGTAGACCAGGACAACCTTTTTGGCCGGGATGCTGAAAACAAATGCAAGATGTTGGTATGCCACCAAACAGGTGCGGGGAGAGATGAGAACTTTGCTTGACCAGCCGCACTGAAAGCAAGCCAAATTGCTCATGGTAATGTAGGTAGGGATGCCAGCCCCCCCCGTGGGGGTGGGGGTCTCCATCTGCCAGGCTCCACCTCTCCGCCGCCGACCAGCTGGTTGGCAGGGGGAATTACACCCCCCAAAAAAAATGGAGGAATGCCCAGCATTTCCACAACATCCCTATGTGATCTGGAAGTGACGTAGGCATGTTGCGGGCATCACTCTAGTTTTGGGGCAAAAATTCTATGATAGCTCTACCAAAGTGTTTTGCCCAATAACCAGAGAGTCGCCCTCGACATCCCCGACATCCCTCCATCACTTCTGGGTCATGTAGGCACGTTGCTGAAATGCTGGGCGTTCCTCCCTTCTCCCAGTAATTGCACCCCCACCCCTTCTAGCTACTCAGAGGGACATGGCAACAAATTCTCCCTCTAAGCTGTAGAGTCTTGTGAGCAAAAATTCTACTTCGTGAGTTACTGACATTAAAGTTGTGAGCGAGCGATTTGGCTACTGCATAAATTAGTTTGCTCTGGAGCCATCCTCCCTCAGCTAAGACAAAAATGTGTGAGCTGGAGGCTAAAAAACTGTGAGCTAGCTCACACTAACTCAGCTTAGAGGAAACACTGCTGGCAAACCTAAATGTAGGCGCAAGAGGCGTTGATGTCAGGGGCATACATCATACCTGTTGCTTTCTCCCACATGGCTGATCCCAGTAATGCTGTCAGTGCCCAAAGGCTCAAAATATACCGATTCTAAAAAACTCGCAATTTTTTATAGACCTGGACAAAATTATTTAAAAAAATTATTTGGGACCCCCCAAAAAGCAAGAATTAAGTTGAAAACTTTACAAGATAGGAAGGAAAGAGGAGGGTTTGGGTTACTGGACTGGAAATTACATTACCAGGCAGCAGTGTTAACTTGGGTAAAGGATTGGATTTGTTTTAATAATATCAGAAATTTAAAATTAGAAGGACATGATCTAAAAATGGGATGGTACACCTACATGTGGTATGGAAAAGATAAAATACACTTTAACTTTAGATATCACATTTTAAGAGGAGCGCTGATGTGGGTGTGGAATGGAATTAAAGAAGGATTATATACTAAAACGCCAAGATGGGTGTCACCATTAAAAGCATTTATTAAACCATCCCTTATTAAGGCCTGTGACAGAGAAAGTTATGATACTTTGCTAGATAAGAATAATAAATTAAAACCAAAGGAGGTGTTGTTATCCCTTTATAAGATTGAGCTGACCTGGTGGGAAATAACACAACTACAGTCTAGGTATTCTAAGGATGTAAAAATAGGGTTCGAGGATGGTAAATCACAATTGGATAAAATTTGGGCATCGAATAGTGATAAAATGATACAGAAGATATATAAAATGCTATTGGATGAACGCGCAGAAGAAGATATACTCAATAATGCAATGATAGAATGGTCAAGGGATATAGGGTATAACATAAGCATAGACAACTGGGTAAAAACATGGAAATCGGTAGACTATATGAGAAGTATTAATTATAAGGAAAAATATATAAAATTTATCATAGGTGGTATTGGTTGCCGGATAAGATAGCCAAATGTAATTCAATGCTTTCTAAGAATTGTTGGAAATGTAAAAACAACGTGGGTACTTTCTTTCACATGTGGTGGCGGTGTGAAAAAATACAGGGTTTTTGAAAGATGATACATAAGATTATCTTTAAAAGAACAAATGTTAAAATTGAGTTGTCCCCTGAAACTGTACTGTTGACTATGATACCGGAGAGTTATAAACGGAAAGATAAATATATGATAATTTATATACTTACAACTGCAAGAGTTATGTTAGCCAGATACTGGAAACAAGAATACATTCCTACGCAAGATGATTTAATAGGTAGATTATTAGAAATGGCAGAGATGGACAAATTAAGCATAATCCTTCAAGGAAAGGATGAAAAAGTGTTTGCGGAAAGATGGAAGCATCTATACGATTGGATTAATATAGGCTGATTGTAGACTCCAGTTTATGTAGATGTATGTTGGTGGATGTGTATTTTATGAAAAATGAAAATAAAGCGTACCAAAAAAACCACCCTATGAGGTAGTGGTTTTGTTTTTTGATATTTTAAAAATACAACCCTTATATTGATATAGTTATTTATTTATTTATTTATTTTTCGCCCATCCCATAAACAGGCTCAGGGCGTGTCACAACATTTCGATAAATACAATAAAATTTAAAACATGTTAAACATATAAAATCAATAGTCATGCTTGCCGTAGGGAGAATCCAGCCCATTGATGTAGCTAAGTACTGCCGGTTATCAGTGGGTGGGAGACAGCAATTTCGGGGGACCATATGTGGATGCCCACTGCCTCAGCCAAAGGCCTGGCAGAACAGCTCTGTCTTGCAGGCTCTGCAGAACTGAATAAGATCCCGCAGGGCCCTGATCTCAATAGGGAGCATGTTCCACCAGCTGGGGGCCAGGGCAGAAAAGGCCCTGGCCCTGGTCGAGGCTAGGCAGATGTCCTTTGGGCCAGTGATCACCAGGAGCCATTCCCCTCAACTTCTACATGGCTGCATATAACACAAGTTGTAGCATACAGTTTAGCCCTTCGTGGACTTATATATATATAGCGATATAAGCATGAGTGCATTCACAAAACATTTAGGTTTAGCAGTTTCTCTGAATTCCCAGCTTTAAATTTATTTTTTTTAAGTAAGCCTTTAGCAATTTCACTTATTGCCTTTCCACTTATGTCTCCTTAAGGGAAGGGGATAGAGACTTACTTTTAAAAAATGAAAGCTGGGAATCCAGAGATTCTGCTAAACCTATTACAACAATATATCGATATGTCAATATTTTAGTGCATTTTTTACAATGTAGACATGATAGCTATCAATAGAAGCCTGTGCAAAAAAATGTGTATGTGTGTGCTGTAATGCCACCGATGATGCCACCGATGACAATAGCACTCTCTCTTGGAAATCCTGATTATTTAAGGCACACACAGAAGAAAATAAACGGATTCCATAACTATGAAAATGCAGAGGGAGGGGAAATATGCGGAAGAACCATGCCAAACCAATTCCAGTGCTTGCGGATAGATTGCCTAGAAAATCAGGATTAAGTCGAGTGTGTGGAAAAGCCCTGCATCTGCTTTCATTTCATACTTTTGTGCGCCTTGTGGCTGTTAGGCAGGAACCACTTCTTAATTTCTAGAAGAGAAGCATTTTGTTCCTTTTTCTATCTAATGCCATGATGCTCCAAAAGCCCTTCCATTTCATAAGTAATGGAAAGAACCATAAATAGAGAGCAGAGATGGGGGAGCAAACCTGCCTTGGAATTGCCAGGACGTGTGCCCTCCACCTCCTGTTACCTTTATTAAATTTTGTTGCTGCTGTTATTACTGAGCAATCTCAAAGGAAATTTCAGTTTATAGCCAAGGGTCAACATTTCACATTCACAACTGGAAACAATGGCATTTAAAGAAATATTCATTTCTGTTTGTTTCCCAAATATGCCTTAACTTTAATCTGTGCTCTTGTTCCAGTCTCCCACACAACAAATCCAAGTATGAGACAGTGAATCATTCTTTCTAGATGATCGTCGGGCAAATGAAAACAGGGGGATCAGATTTTCCATACTGAAATCCCCCTAGCTCTTGAGCTGTGGGCTTTGTTTTTGTTTTTTGTTCCAAGAGAACCCTAACCAATATATTTTAAAGTCCTGTTGGTCTTGTTCGTGTGTACATGTGTAGATCCATTTGTAAGAAAGAGTCAATGTGCGTTCCGTGTACAGATGAAATCAGGGACCCATATGCAGGTTAGGGAGCTGTGCGTGCTTGCAGGGTAGGCACTTGCAGGGCAGGCATGTGCGGTGCCCACTCTTTTCAGGCAGGGGGTGCCTGCACCTGCCTTGCAAGCTGTAAATTCACTGCTTGCGGGGCAGGCACGAGCAGTGCCCGTTCTTTTCAAGTGGGACCCACCTGCTGCTGCCCTGCAAGTGATGAATTCACCGCTTGCAGGGCTGGTGTGTGTGGTGCCCGCTTCCCTCCCAAACATTTAAAGGTTATTTTTAAATGGTTGGGGAAAGGGGGCGGGATGCCTGCATGGCACTCCGTTCCTGATGCAATGACATCACTCTGCATGATGTCATTGCATTGGGGCAGCCCCTCCCCCTCCCAGCACGCCCCCCAAATACCCCCACCAGGGAGAAGATTGGACCTGGCAACCCTAATGTGGATAGATGTGGGGTTTTAAAGTCACACATTCAGCTACACATTGGATTTAACAAGAGAATTACTCAACACACATATAAAGGAAAATCTGGTGTTCACTGTTGTATGTGTGTTCACTGTAACTTGGTCTATTGCATAATTTGTATTTTATATCCAGCATATTTTGACACATAATGTCTGTGTCATTTGATGATCTTGATTTCTGATCTCGGATTGTAATAAATTATGTTAAGCATAATTTGTAGGGCTGCCAGCTCTGGTGTGAGCAATCAGACCCCCTCCAGCAGATGGGCAGTTGGCACTCAGAGAGAAATAAAGCCCAAGCACCCTTCATATAAAATCACTCCAAATATTATAAGTGCAACGCACTGCCTGGCCCAGAAATGACCCCAGAAGGTATGCCAGTCAGAAAACCAGCTTGAGGAAATATTTGAAAGTGAATCAAGAGGCTGACTTGCAAATAACTCCATTCCACCCTAAAGTAATGTATAATTTATAACAATGGGTTTCTCAGGAAAACAGCATCTCACTTTGAGATGAACCACTTTCATCCCCAATCCTGCTTCCACCTGACATCTTTACTCTTATCAGCATATCTATAACACCTAGAAGTTCCTCCATCCTATTTATTTATTATTTATTACTTTCAATTTATATCCCGCCTTGCTGGGCGAACTGGCTCAAGGTGGCGTACAGACAGATTAAAATACAATAAAACAATAAGGTGTGATAAAATTCACATAAGCAACAATTACATAAAGTGCTAGTGCATACAGATGGCAGTTCCTATGATGTCTTACAATAAGAGAAGGCAATAACCAGCATTGCAACCTATAAAGTGGTCCAAAGGCAATATCCGGTGTTATGTCATAAGGGCCATAGCATGTTCAGTTCCGATGACTCATTTAGCAATGGCAGCTCCTAATCAAAAGCCTGGCGGAAGAGCTTTCTGTACTTCCTGTATTTCAACCACCCATATCCTAGTCATTTGGCTACACTCACTTTGGCTACACTCTCCCTCCAGGACATTCCAGTAAACACATCAAGCTATTGTTTTGGGGGCAAACCTGTCAAGGTGCCTCAGGATACATTTTCCCTATAAATACAAGCACTCATCTTCATTGTGTGTATGTGTGTGTTTCAACGTCAACCTTGCACCCCCACTCCCATGTGGGCCAATGAAGCGCTAGTCGCTTCTCTTTCTCTGCGGACCTGAATCTTCAAGACTGGTAAATATCACCCTTAAAACTCCCTTGCCTTTTCCCACTCATCCCTGCTTTTCATCTAGGCTAGCTCATATGATTCTAGTGTGTTTTGTGCGTTTCTCTGCTATTTTTATTATTTTTCAATAAAAACACTTCTAGTTGAACATCAGCTTGGTTTATATTGAGAGTTCTCTATGGGAAGGAACCCTGTAAACATTGGTGGAGATCCTGCGTTTCCCCCTCTTGCTAAGCTATTTCCCCCCCACTAATTATTAAACAACAATTTAAAATTCTTGGAGATTTTGGGGGTGGAGCCTGGGGAGGGAGGAGTTTGGGAGGGGCAGGACCTCAGTGGGGCATAATGTCACAGAGTCTACCTTTCAAAGCAATCATTTTCTCCAGGGGAACTGATCTCTGTCTGGCCCCGCCTGGAGGTTGCCAACTCTAATGATTTCCCCAGTGGTGGCTGCTGCTGCTGTAGTTTTTGCTTTCCCCCACATTAATGCCTTCCTTGAGCGAAGAAAGAGAGGAATTCTTTTACTTTTGTTGCCATAAGTTAAAAGGTGGGCCTAGCTTACAATGAGTATTCAGAACAGAAACTGGACACAGCCTTCTGGTAGGAGCCAAGTTTAATAATGTGTTGACCCTGCCCTGCCCTGGATAGCCCAGGCAAGCCCAATCTCATCAGATCTTGGAAGCTAAGCAGGGCTGACCCTGGCAAGTATTTGGAAGGGCGACCACCAAGGAATACCAGGGCCAAGACGCAGAGGCAGGTAATATCAAGCCACCTCTCTGAAACATCCAAGCTGCACTAGGGGTTGCCAGAAGTCACCATGGCTTCCAGGCTCACAAGCACATGCGTGCACACACACACACAATACTCACAAATTAATAATGCGTTGATCCTGCAGAGCAGGAGATTAACCTTTATTTATTTATTTATTTTATTTCATTTATACCCCACCCTCCCCGCATGCAGGCTCAGGGCGGTTTACACGGCACAACAGTGCAAGAAAATATAATACATTAAAACAATTTAGGCACGCAAAGTGCGATAAAATTACACAATTATCCACTTAAAACCACAATTCAATATTACCGGATGCATTGGTAGTTAAAAATACCCACTCATTATTCTATCTCACTGTGAGGTCAACAGAAAGGGGGGGGGTACCATAGGCTGAGATGTTCCCAGTTGGCTAATCAGCCCACCCCGACGGCACTGCTCTGCAGTGCACGATGGTGGTAATAGTGGCGGTGGTGGCTCCTACTCAAAAGCCTGGTGGAAGAGCTCCATCTTGCAGGCCCTGCGAAACTGTAAGAGGTCCCGCAGGGCCCTGATGTCCTCCAGGAGCTCATTCCACCAGAGTGGAGCCACCACTGAAAAAGCCCTGGCCCTTGTGCACAAAGTCTCTTTCATCTTTTTCTTCAGTTGTGGGTCTTTAACTTCCAAAGAGTTACTTGGGTCCCCTTAGCCGCAAATCATATGCATCTCTGGCCGTGCCACCTTCTGCTCCTCCTGGGTCTCCGTCCATCTCTTCCAGAGTGTCTGCTTGGCCCCCTCCGTCTGGCTGTTCTTCCCTTTTTGATCCATGAAACTGCTTCAACCATTCTTCCGCTTTAAAAACCGAGTCAATTTTCTCCCTTTTGTCTTTATATTTAAACACCACACCCTCGGGGAAATTCCAGGAATACGGAATCTGGTTGATCTGGAGGATTGAAACAAGTTCCTTGTAGGCTTTTCTTTTCTGTCGAATCTCAAATGGGGTGTCCTTTAGGACCCTGATAGTTGTTGCTCCCAGCTGCAGGGGGTTGACTGCTGTCGCTCTGAGAATATCATCTCTCACCTGCCTTCGGAGACACTTGACAACCATCTCCAAGCCTGGCCTCTTTAGGTCCCGGGGTCACTAGGCAGTGTTGTGACCCCGACCAATGTGCTCTTTGGGGCCTGTATGGGGAAAGGCGGTCCCTCAGGTATGCCGGACCCTGGCCATATAGAGCTTTAAAGGTAAGCACCAGCACTTTGAAGCGAATCCGGAATGCTATAGGAAGCCAGTGCAGCGCTTTCAGTACAAGCTGGATGTGATCCCATTTTGGGACCCCCATTACCAGGCTGGCTGCCGCATTCTGCACCAGCTGCAGCCTCTGAATTTGCAACAAAGGCAGCCCCATGTAGAAAGTGTTACAGTAATCTAGCCTCGAGGTGACCGTCGTGTGGATCACTGTGGCTAGATCATCGTGGCTAAGGAAGGGGACCAACTGCCACACCAGCCGTAGATGATAAAAGGCTGCTTTGGCAGTGGCCGCCACCTGGGCCTCCCAAACTCCTAACCTCCGAAGCTGGCACCAACGGTGCCCCGTCGAAGGCCAGGAGTGGGAGCCCCAGTCCCATGCCACCCCAACCCAGGCACAGGACCTTCGTCTTCGCTGGGTTCAGCTTTAGCCGACTCAACCTGAGCCACCCAGCCACGGCCTGTAACGCCCGGTGAAGATCTTCTGGATCGGAATCCGACTGGCCACCCAACTTCAGATAGAGCTGGGTGTCATCGGCATATTGATGACACCCAAGCCCATACCTCCGGACAATCTGGGTGAGGGGGCGCATATATATGTTAAATAGCATCAGGGAGAACACTGCCCCCTGGGGCACTCCACATTCAAGTAGGTGCCTCCGGGACTGCTGCTCCCCTAGCCTAACCCTCTGTCCCTGACTTTGGAGAAAAGAGACAAGCCATTGAAGGGTGAGTCCCTGAATCCCCACGTCGGCAAGGCGGTGGGCCAGCAGCTGGTGGTCGACCGTATCAAATGCGGCCGACAAGTCTAACAACAGCAGCGCCGCCATACCGCCTCGGTCCAGATGTCTACAGAGGTCATCAGTAAGGGCAACCAGCACAGTCTCCGTCCTATGCCCCAGGCGAAAGCCAGACTGGAATGAATCAAGGATGGAAGCATCATCTAGAAAGCCCTGTAGCTGTATCGCCACCGCCCTCTCAATCAGTTTGCCCAAATAAGGCAAATTGGACACCGGCCGATAGCTGGCCAATTCGGTCAGATCCAGGGTTGTTTTTTTCAAGAGAGGACGGACCATCACTTCCTTGAGCGACTCAGGGAACTGCCCCTCTGAGAGGGACTTGTTGATAATCTCCCTCAAGGCACCTCGAAACCCCTCGTGGCTCACTTTAATGAGCCAGGAGGGGCACGGATCCAGGCAACAAGTGGTTGGGCGTGCAGACACGAGCAATCTATCAACTTCCTCCAGGCTGAGCTGGTCAAAGCTCCCAAAACCCGGCGAAGCCGTGCAAGGGGCCTCAAGTTAACTTACTATATCAACTGTGGTGGGGAGGTTGCGGCGGAGCGTCAAGACTTTATTCACAAAATAGCTCGCAAAAGCCTCACAGCCAATATCCAATTCCCTACTACTACCTGAGGCAGAGCTGTCAGTGATCGAATCATTCTAAATAATTGGGCCGGGCATGAGCTAGCGGACGCAACCCTGGCTGCGTAGAAATCCCTCTTCGCAGCCTTGACTACCATCTCATAGGATCTCATAAACGTCCTATAAAATGCTCTTGTAGCCTCGTCGCAAGCTCGACGCCACCGTCTCTCTAACTGTCTGAGCTCCTGTTTCATAAGCCGCAGCCCCTGGGTATACCAGGGGGCCAGCTTAGAGCGAGGGCGCAGAGGGTGCCGGGGTGCGATCACGTCGATGGCTGTAGAAAGTCAGCTATGCCAGTCATCCACGAGCTCATCCAACTAGCCGCCAGGGGGCATCGAATCCCGCAGAGCCATCTGAAGCCGCATTGGGTCCATTAGGCTCCGTGGGCGAGCTAAAATCCGCTCGCCGCCTAAACGGGGTCGAGGTGGGACATTTTCACGAGAATTCAGGGCATAGTGGTCCGACCATGGTACTGCTTTTGCAGTAATCCAGTCCACTGTAATCCCTGACGCGAAGATCAAATCGAGCATGTGCCCAGCCTGATGCGTGGGGGTCGACACCCATTGGGAGAGTCCTAGCGACGCCATGGACATCACCAGATCCGTAGCCCAACCCGAGGCCGCATCATCGGCGTGGACGTTGAAGTCACCCAAGACCAAAAGCCTAGGATGCTCCAGCACCCAGCCCTATACGGCCTCGAGTAGGGACGGCAGGCTACTGGCCAGCGCGTTAGGCGGACGGTACACTAGCCAGATTGCCAAACTCTCCTTGGCCTCCAGCACCAGGCCAACACACTCTACGCCCTCGATCTCCACCACAGGGAGCGCCCTGAAGGAGTAAGCCTCACGTACAAATATCGCCACTCCCCCCCCACACCCTAGTCCGAGATTGGTGCAGGACTGAAAACCCAGGTGGGGCAAGCTGGGAGAGAGCTACCGTCTCCCCTTCCCGCACCCAGGTCTCGGTCACGCAAGCCAGGTCAGCCTGTTGTTCCGTAATGAAGTCCCTAAGGACCATTGTTTTATTGTTAATTGACATGGCATTTCACAGTACCAATGTCGAAGGGGGGTTACTAATCCTAGCCCCACTGCCGTCATCCTTTGGGATGAGCCGAGCCCTTTTGTTTCTCAGCACCCTTCCCATACTCCACGGCCTGGGCCCACCGCTATACTTTTCCCTCCCAAAGAGCACCAGAATCTGTTGATTTTGCATTGCTGCCACAGGCCAGTCCTCGCTGCAGCCCCGGACCGCCAGTGGTGTGCTAATCAACCGTCCTCCACGTACTGCTTCCCCCCCAGCTGGTATACAATCTTAGCCTCACTCTGCTATACAAAATATTCCTATATGTTGGCTGTAATGAAAGACCCCAAAACCTAGCCACTCCTACCCCAACAGTCAGCACTCCTTACAACCAGTCACTCTACCCTTCTGATACACATCAATAGCAGACTATACCATCATTCTCCCATGCATCCAGACAATATCCACCCATCCATACACTACTGGCATTCACAGTTCAAGTCCTGGTGGTTAGAGACTAGAGTCACTTTCCTGCCTGCTGAGAGTTCTTCTGCTCTGGAGCTTGGTCTTCCATGTCTCTCCACTAGGGGCACTAGCTGGTCTGCCCCAGGTGTGCTCCACAGTCCCGCGTCCTCCTTTGATCTGTAAGCCAGCCTCCTCTCTCGGAAACGACTTCCTCCACTGCAATCCACCTCCCAAACCTTCGGACAAGCCAAAAGAGGGGGGAGGGAGGGGGGATTCCCCCCCGAACTCCTCGCCAGCAGCCGGAGGGACGTCTCTGGCACTATCTTCTCCCATGCCCGATCTTCGCAATTAAATTGGCTGTAGTTGCTAACTCGGCAGCTGTTGTGGGAATACTCCACCGGGGCGACCCCTGCACCAGCTGCCGCACCCAGCGATGTTCCACGCGCTCTGCGGTCCGTCCCCGGCCCCCGCAGCTCTGGGGGGCCTCGAGAACATGAGGGCAAGCAACCCAGAGCAGTCCAGAGCAATCCACCACGCCTCTGCCTCTCCACTCCTCGCCGCCTTCGCGCTGCTCCAGGCGCCCAGAGGTAAGTTCCCGGGCGAGCTCTTACGATACCCCGGTGCTCTGTATGTTCTCCGGCTGTGTCGTCGAGGACACAGGCACTATTAGTCGCGGTGGGGCGCAGTCCAAGAGCACGAAAAGCAGGGAGGGCAGAGAAGGCAGGGGTGCGCTTTAGGTTACTATATAGGGCTAAACTCTTTCATCATTGGTGTAATTGTGTGATGGGGAGTAAGAATGACTCAGGTTGGCTCATGGCCTCTTCTCATCAGTCTATGTTCTGCACTGGCAAGTCATGTCTGTATTAAGCACATGCCTCTGTCTCACTTAGCTCTCACCCTGGGAAACCTCCCACAAGAATCAATGAGTAAGGACTGCTGAAGAAGGAATCATTTCTGATGTTGGTTCCAAATAATTTTTTGGCATAGAATATTAACAAACACAATTTTCAGTAGATAATTTAATGAAGGACATTGTCTCCTCAATTCCCTTCAGTTCTGTGGCCTCTAGGCATTGCCAGCTAGGCCTCTAGCTGCCATGGAGTGGAGGGTACCTTGCCTTTGGAATGTTAAGTTTCCTTTCTCTGTGCCTTCCGTGGGGGGGGGGTGTTATCTATGTAACATGAGCAGTTGGCCTTGGTGCCTAGCATCAGCTTTCTCTTGGGAAACTATACCCGTTAGTTTTGGTGGGCTTTTACCTATCCCATAATTGGCTCCCGGCCATCAGGGGATCCTCTTAAATTTTGTATATCTGCTTGCTTTGCACGCTTATTGCCAGTTCTAACATGAGATGTGTAAGGATAATCTGCATACCTCAATGTCTCAATAAACTTCACTTCTTTGCAAGAGAGTTGTTGGGAACTGATTGCTGCAGGAGTCTGACAAGTATTCAGTACTTCTTTCAAGATACTAATTCATCCGGGAGGCTTACTCCTTCAGGGCACTCATGCTGCTGAGGCTCACAGGCATAGAGTGTGCCAGCTTTGTGTGGGAAGCCAGGGAGAGTTTGGCGATCTGGCTAGTGTACCCAAGGCACCAGCCGATAGCTGGTAGAGGCCGTGTCAGGCTGGGCATTGGAGTACCCTAGACTGATAGTCCTGGGTGACTTCAATGTCCATGCTGACGATGTGGCCTCTTCACAGGCAGTGGATCTGGTGTTGTCGATGGCAGCACTAGGACTCTTCCAATATGTAATGGCCCCCACTCACTGAGCCGGTCACATGCTTGATCTGATCTTCGTGGCAGGGGTCACAGTGGACCGGATTACTATTACGGCAGTACCATAGTTGGACCACCATGCCCGAAGGCCCACATGAACACTGTACCCCAACCCTATTTGGGTGGCGTGCGTATTTTAGCTCACCTGCAGAGCCAAATGGACCCTCAGCGGCTTCAGATGGCCCTGTGGGAACTTATGCCCCCTGGCAGCTCATTGGATGACCTAGTCAAGGATTGGCAAGACCGACTCTCAGCAGCCATCAACAAGATTGCTCCCCGACACCCTCTGCACCCTCACTCTAAGCGGGCTCCTTGGTTTACCCAGGAACTGCAGCTGCTGAAACGAGGGCTCAGATGACTAGAGAGACGGTGGCAGCGCACCCACAACGAAGCAACAAGAGCATCTCATAGGACGTTTATGAGATGCTATGAGATGGCATCGATGCAACGAACATGAAATTGAGCCAACTTCAGAGGACGGCGGAAGACAGGAGGGCCTGGTGGGAGCTGCTCCATGGGGTCGCGAAGAGTCGGACTAGACTGTGCGACTAAACAACAACAACAAAAATAAAATGGCAGTCAAGGCCATGAAGAGAGAGTTCTTTGCAGCCACAGTTGCATCTGCTAGCTCATGCTCATTCAGTCATTAACAGATCTGCCACAGGGCAGACCAAATGCTAAGGAATTGGATATTGGCTGTGAGGCTTTTGCGAGCTATTTTGTAGATAAAGTCTTGTCCCTCTGCCGTGATCACCCTGCCACAGTTGAGATAGTGAGAGAACTCGAGGCTCCATGCATGTCTTCTGGTCTTATTCTGGATTATTTCAGTCCACTCAGCCTTGAGGAAGTCGACATTGCTCTCAACAGTATGCCAAACCACGTGCGGCCTTGACCCGTGCCCTTCATGGCTTATAAAAGCTGGCCATGAGGGGTTTCAAGGTGTCCTCGGGGTTATTATCAACAAGTCTCTTGCAGAAGAACTGTTCCCGGGAGCACTCAAGGAAGTGATGGTCTGCCCTCTCTTGAAAAAACCATCCTTAGACCCGGCCGAATTGGCTAACTACTTTTTTTTTTGGTAAACAAAGTTTTATTTTCATAGGAATTCAACATTTGACATTCAATCATGTACACTTTTCCAATGTTTACCCCATTCCCATTACCTCCCTTCCCCTCCGTGGCTTCCCGCAATGCTTCCCCCCCAACTCCACCTTGCTATACTTCACCCATTTTATCATTTTCTTATCGTTACAATCTCAAGATAACATCATTTGGCTTAATATTGATCTAAACATATTAAGTTTTGTTTCACATCCCAGTTCTTTTCCAAATATATTTTAAAGTCACTCCATTCTTCAAAAAACACGTCATCTTCTTTATTATTCAGCTTTTTTGTAATTTTGTCCATTTCAGCCATGAACAGAACTTTTTGTATCCAGTCTTCAATCTCTGGTACTTTCTCTGTTTTCCAGCATTGTGCATAAATCATTCTCGCTGTTGTTATTAGGTACCAGAGTAAAGTCTTTTTAGTCGTATTGACTTCTTCCATTTTAAGTCCCAAAAGCAGAATTTCCGGTGCTTTTTTGAAAGAGCATTTCAGTATTTTTTGCATTTCACTGTGGACTTTTGTCCAAAAGTCTACCGCTTTCTCACAAGTCCACCACATATGGTAAAATGAGCCCTCATGGTTCTTACATTTCCAACATTTATTTGACATATTCTGATTTTGGAGCGTGTGGAATGTTCTAGAGAAGTGCCACTACCATTCGGCTTTTATTTATAAGAGAGATTATCAACATGGCCAAATCTGTGGATACTTAAATTTGGAGACTGGAGCCATGAACATTTATTCATATTGTATTTCATTCTGCTTTTTCATTACCCATTCTGTTCCCTCTTTTTTAATTAAATCTCTATATGGCAACCAATCCCTGTCTCGCTGTCTTGAGTATGATGTTAACACCTCAACTGGTACAATCCACAATGGTCTGACTTCACGAAAATATTTCTTATATCTCATCCATACCACAAACAATGCTTTTCTCACCAAATGAAGTTTAAAAAAGCTATCCATTTTTGTTTTGTCATACCATAAATATGCATGCCAACCAAATCTACAGTCATGGCCCTCTAACCCCAATAGTTTATCATTCTCAAGTTTCACCCATTGTTCCATCCAGGTTAGACAGACCGCTTCATAATATAGTCTAAGATTCGGTAGCTGCAAGCCTCCCGAATTGGCTAACTACTGACCAGTGTCAAATTTGCCCTATTTGGGCAAATTATTGGAGAGAGTGGTGGCAATTCAGTTGCAGAGCTTTATGGATGACACTTCCAGGCTAGACCCTTTCCAGTCCAGCTTTCGTCCGGGCCATGGGATGGAGACGGCACTGGTCCCCTTCACAGATGACCTCCAGAGGCATCTGGATCGGGGTGGTATGGCGGTACTGTTGCTATTGGACCTGTCGGTGGCATTCGACACGGTCGACCACCAGTTACTGGTCCACCGCCTCGCCGACACTGGGATACAGGGGCTTCCCTTGCAATAGCTTGTCTCCTTTCTCCAAGGTCGGGGACAGAGAGTAGCGCTACGGAAGCAGACGTCCCAGAGGTACCTGCTGGTCTGCAGGGTTCCCCAGGGAGCAGTGCTGTTCCCAATGTAACATCTATATGCGCCCACTTGCCCAGATTGCCCGGAGGCATACACTAGGGTGTCACCAATATACAGATGACACCCAGCTATATCTGCTGTTGGATGGTCAGTCTGGCTCTACCCCAGATGACCTTGAGCACTTCAGGATGTGGTGGGCTGGCTTAGACTGAGCCGATTGAAATTGAATCTGACGAAGACGGAGGTCCTGTGCCTGAGTTGGAGCAGGTCGGGGATAGGGATCCCACTACCGACCTTGGCCCTCAGTTTATCACAACACCAGGCACTTGTTTGTACCTTCTTGGTAAGAAATTGCCAGGTCAGGCGGATCCTGGGCAGAACCCGGAGTGTGCAAGAACAAAGGCTGGAGTTGCCACCTCTGGGCTGGGAAATTCCTAGAGGTTTGGGGGGTGGAGCCTGGGGAAGCATGGTTTGGAGAGAGGAGGGACATCAGCAGGGTATAATACCACAGAATCCAGCCTGCTACGACAGCCATTTTCTCCAGGGGAACTGACCTCCATCATTTGGAGATGGGCTGTAATTCCAGAAGATACCCAGGCCCCATCTGGAGGCTGACAAGCCTAAACTCACACCAGGAAGACTCTTACAAATGAGGAGTCATGGATGAGCTGGGGCACAAGGGGGCCAAAGTTAGTTATCTGAGGAACAGAATTTCACTGCTTGGAATGGGTAGATGTTGATTGATGGTTGCCAGGAGCCCTTCAGGTAACTGGACAATGTGGCCTTTGGCCTTCTTAAGCTGTCAAAACGTGGCCTCGTTTGACTTCTGAAGCTCTTCCAATGGAAGGGAAGTAGATGGTTCAGTGGTCTGACTCTATATAAGGTTACGACATGCTGGGATTTAAGTTTACATGAATTCTTTTTCACATTAAAAATGGAGGGAATTATGAAAATACAACTCTGGGGACCAAAAGCTAACCCTTCAAAGATACTGGTGTTCATTTACATGTCTGAATGCGTTTTCGGGAGATTCCATTTCCTTAATGAAGTGCAATAGCAAACCACAAAAAATATTTCAGAGATTCTTTCTGTAAGCCAATCTGAACAGAGGATGGGAAGAATGGTGGACATATATCCCAGTTAGGTGGCATTGTTTACTTGAAGAGAGACCCATTAAAAGATCAAAGTTCTGTATTATCCCCCCCCCCCAAATTCTCTTGCAGGAATGAGAGAAAGGGAACTCCAGCTTCATTCTCTCAGAATGAGGCCATTATTTCCATTCCCTTACAGTTTAATGTACTGGAGGCATAAAAGCATCTTGAGAAGCATAAATGATATTTTTTAAGGGAAAGAATTATGGACCCAAAGTAAACCTTCCCACCAGATGTTGCCTGACTAAGCCCAGATGTAGAAATTACTGCTCAAAGGAATGCCAGCAAAACACACTAGACAAACAATAAACTATATCATAGGAAAAAATGTATAAGATATGCAAGAAAACCCTCTCCTTTTAAGTGAAGAGAACAAGAGAAGAGATTGAATTTATACCCCACCCTTCACTACCCGAAGACGTCTCAGAGCGGCTTACAAACTCCTTTGTACAAACTGTGTACAAAACGCATCACGGAGTGACTTTTTAAAACAATATATTTTTATTGAATTTTCCTTCAAAACCAAACAAAACAGTTTGCACCTTTATACACGTATAAAGCGGACGAGCATACAAATATGGAGGGAAAGACTTTGTCAGCTTAGCTGCTATCGGATAAACAACGGTACCTCTAATTTTTGGCTGGTTTGGGAAATACTGAATAGCTTCTGCAACAAAGATTTTGTGTTGGGGTTGTGTTGTGGTCTCCTGACTTCCCTTTTAGTGTTAGGCGAAAGCTGTGGAGGCATGTTGTGTTTTTGTAATCTCTGTTGATTTACAAATACAGTAGAGCAGGTAAGAAGCAAGTAGACACATGGGCAGGCCCTAAGGGGCATTAGACAGCAGCTGCAGTCCTTACCAGCCAGCTAACAGATACCGATTCTCCTTCTCTAGAAACATTTATAAAGTTTTTTTGTGCCCTGCTTGCCGTGCTGGTTGGAGACCCCCATCTGGCAGGGAGTGATCAACATTCCAAGTGCTAGAAAATGTAGCTGACACCAATGACCACGAAGCACCTTTAGCTAGCAAAGTGCACATACTGAGCAAGTGGTCTTTTCACATTGTCTAACAGAACAGCGCAAATATAACCAGGCTGCATATATTCCACAGTTTTAAAAACAACCACCACCCTATACTCAAGCAATACAAACTCTCAGGCAAAAAAATCTTGATCCCGGGATGCACATTAATTATACAAATTAAGGAAATTTGCACCATTTTTTTCATCATGCGTGATTTACCCAGTGACGCATTCTGATCTTGCATTGTTCCCCCCCTTGTTTTCACTAACTGTCAATAGGGGGCAGCAGTGAAGCAGAGCACTGAAGTCCTGCCTTCGGTCACTGGAAATCTGGCTCAGCTACCTCTCTGCTTCTGAAATTTTAGTAGGCAGTTCCCACATACTTTCAAGTGTACCATCATAGCAGTAAGAACTAGAAACTTACAAAGCTGATTTTTCTTTCTGGGAAGCCGAGTTCTGTGTCTGATTTTCCTGCATGCCTGTGTACCGGCAACATAAACACCGCTTCGGCTGTAAGAAATGCATACTAGCTTCTCTCAAGCACATCTGTTGGGATTTCCTGCCACAAGCCCCTTGGCTGGTGTCTGATTCATCAGAGCAGGATTAAATCCAGCTATACCGTCCATGCCAATTAAGTAGCCCAGTGTGACTGGTAAGGGTAACAAGAAACCTTCCATACTTCTATGGGTCATCTTTGTTTTTGCCCACTGGAAAATGAGGTTTGATTACATTCCAAGCTAAAAATATTGCATGGAGCCTAAAGAGTTTGTAGGAATTGTACAGTCATGCTGCAGAGAAAATTGCACATCTATTATGGATGAAATTCATTCTTGTAGAGACAAGCTTCTGCAGAATGTACAGTATGACACAGGGCTGGAGGGGAAGGGATGATACGATTTATAGGTTGCAAATTCATTGACACTGATTAGTTTATTGGAGAGTGGTG
This sequence comes from Gekko japonicus, assembly GCF_001447785.1. Lineage (NCBI taxonomy): Eukaryota > Metazoa > Chordata > Lepidosauria > Squamata > Gekkonidae > Gekko > Gekko japonicus. The sequence continues at coordinate 759,940 of NW_015168669.1, read as the reverse complement.
TGCCTGGACTTGTCAGGGGAGCTGTTTTGCATAATGGCACAGGGTATCTGCATGCTTGGTGGCAATCAGAATTCTGCACCCCAAACCACTCCCCCTTTTAACTGAACGTTTTTGACACTGGGTGGGCTGGATCAGGTCCATGGCACTGGGGATGGATTATTAGGTGATGCACATTGGGACAAAATAACCCCAATTTCAAGTGTAGGGTAATGAGGTCTAAACTTGCTGAGACTGAGGCTGTGGTCACACAGCAACCTTATCCCAAATTGTTCCCGCTATAGATTTGATTGGGAATATTTTGGGGGGGGTTGGGATGATCACACATCCCTCCCCCAACTGCTTGCATCGCGCAAGGAGGCTCTGGGAACCATTTGTTTTGCGTATGTGCACACAGCTGAATCACACACACACACCCTTGGACTCACCGTACTCCCTTGTTTTTACAGCCCTCCCCCCTAACAGTGAACAAAATGAACCGGCGACATACTACCAAGTGCTGGAGTCTATATGTGCGCTTGAACATTTAAACATTGAATTTATTCAGCACAGGATTGCGCATGCACACAAAGGCAGAAGCTGGGGGGGGGGAACCCTCATCGCTTGAAGGACAGTCAGATGACCTAATCACAATCATTGCAAGAGATGGCTGTCCAGATTGGCGAAATCGTGAATTCAAAGCGCAAATATCCAGAAAGTACTTGATTTCCCCAGTCTCGGGAAACTCACTAGGGAACTGGGAGGATCGCGTGAGTGAGCCCACTTTGGTGCGGGAGACGGATTTGGCCATCTGATCAGCAATTTTAAATGCGAGAGAGAACAGCAGTGAAACCCGATCAAAATGACCGTGTGACCACTGCCTGAGAGGGAAAATGATCTTGGGGTTGTAGTGGCTAGCTCAACGAAAGTGTCAACCCAGCGTGCTGCAGTGGTGCAAAAGGCTATGTTAGGGATTATTAGGAAAGGGATTGAGAATAAAACGGCCAACATTGCAATGTCTCTGTATAGATCTATGGTGCATCCTCATTTGGAATACTGTGTACAGTTCTGGTCACTGTATCTCCACAAGAACACTGTTGAGTTGGAAAAAGTACAGAGGAGGGCAACCAAGATGAGTAGGGGTTTGGAGCAGCTTCCTGATGAGGAAAGGCTGAAGAACTTGGGACTTTTCAGTTTAAAAAAGAGACAACTAAGGGGGGACATGATAGAGGTTTATAAAATTATGCATGGGGTGTAACTTGTTCATAAATGTCTGTGCGGACACACATTGGGACTGTGCTTGCACAGGTGGGCTGCAGACATGTTTCTTTCTAGCAAAAAAACTCCTAAAAAGGGAGATGCTGCCTCTTATGGAGCCAATGTATGTTGTCTCTGTTGTCTTCGCTGTCTTGGCCTTAGAAGAAAGATTTTTTCATTCTTTGTTGGCACGTTTGGTGGCTCTGGCTTCACAGAGGAGGCAAGATCCAACTAGCCTACCCCAGATTTTCCTCATTTTTGAGTGCTTGTAGTGTCCAATCATGGAGACCAAGGCAGTGTTTAAGAAGTATGCGGAATGTGGGACCAAGATGATTTACAGTGACACACAGGAGCTCTGCCTCATGTGCTTAGGAGAGTCCCACAATCTTGGTGCTTGTTCCATCTGCCAGCACTTCATACCTGAGGCTCAATCAGATAGGGCCTCCCAGCTGAAAGCTGCACTCTGGGAGAAGGCATTATCCACCTCGGTTCCTCTCAAGTCTGTTCTGAGCTCAGACCCCACCAATTCAGGTCACACAACTTTGGCTCCAGCCCCTGAGCCCCATTCCGGGCCTCCCTCTGTTTGGTCAGTCCCTGTGGGTCCGACCATTAGGATAGCTCTGAATCCCCCAAAAGAGCCTCCTTGGTAGCTCCGGTACTGGAATCCAGGCACCCGCAGTCTCTATCTTTGGCTGCATTGGCTCCAGCTCATTCCCAGTTGGAACTTCAGGCAAAGAAACATAATAAATTCAAGCACAAGGAGAAGACCAAACTGGGATGGCACAAGTCTCCCAAAGGACCTGTTGAAGATCAGGAAGTCATCATGGTTCCCCCACACACTCATTCATGATACCTTGCTTCCTTGGCAGGTTCCTTTTCTGATGCTGACGAGGAACAGCTTAGTATTCCTGTGCACCAGCTTGTTCCTTTGGAACCCGGTCCTCCACTGCCCTGGCAGCAAGCATGTCGTCCCCAGCACTATTCCTACTACATGTTACCATCTTACTTAAACAAGTGGGCTGATCATCAACCCCAGCAGTTGGAGGCTGGACATGACCCGAATAGACGTGGGCACACAAATGCCTATCCCAAGCTGATTCCATTCTGGTCTCCATACCATGAGCCAGATGAAGAGGTCTCGGTGGCATCCCGTTACAGTTCCAAGAGCACCTCAGACCCATTTCCCGATGATACCATTGGGGATCTGATACCTGTGTTGCCTAGCAAAGACCTCCACCTTTATGGAAAACAAATGGTGAGGATGGTGAAAGCCCTCGAGATTGATGTTGCCACTTTGGACAACTGACCAAAGGACAGAATCTTGAGCTGCCTCTACTCTGACTTCCCAGCAGTGTTCTCTCTAAGCTGAGTTAGTGTGAGCTAGCTCACAGGTTTTTAGCCTCCAGCTCACACATTTTTGTCTTAGCTCAGGAAGGATGGCTCCAGAGCAAACTAATGTATGCATTAGCCAAATTGCTCACTCACAACTTTAATGCCAGTAGCTCACAAAGTAGAATTTTTCCTCACAAGACTCCACAGCTTAGAGGGAGCATTGCTCCCCAGGTATAGTACTGTTCCTGATCCTGGAAGGTCTTTCTGACCTCACGGCAAGAATGTAGACTTTCCAATTTCCGGGGGGTGGTGGTGGCTGGGGCAGAGGCATTGCTATGCTAGAGCCTTAAAAGAACCGGGGCCCAGTGATATCAAAGGGAGGAGCATTCTGGGACTATCATTCCATTCTGAGGGCTATCATTCCAGTCCCAGAACACCTCTGCTACTCTGAGGGGCTGTTATTCCACTCTGGGAGCTGTCATTCTAGTCCTAGAGCACTAAGTCTATTCCCAGGGACTGTCATTCCAGTCCCAGAGCACTGAACGTATCCCCAGGGGCTTAATTCCACTTTGCAACCTGTCATTCCAGTCCCAGAGCACTGAGCCTATTTCCATGGGCTGTTATTCCACTCTGTGACTTGTCATTCCAGTCCCAGAGCACAGATTCTATTGCTAGGGATTGTCATTCCACTCTGGGAGCTGTCATTCCAGTCCCAGAGTAGCCTATTTGGGCCTATTTGGGCCTAAAGACCTTATTGGAAAAAACACTCTGCATTTTCTTTGCAACTTTTTTGGGCTGCAATGTAGTTCAGTGGCAAGTCAATTAGTTCAGTGGAGCCCATGCAAGTCAATTGGCATTCCTGGCATTCCTGGCTCCCATTATTTCCCATTATCTCCAATGGGCCTTCAGATTTCTCCCATTGTTTCCCGTGGGTAATCTTGTCATTCGTTTTAGTACATCCCAGTTAGTTGCCTCTTTGAAACTGTACCACACCATATTGAGTAACAGCAAAATGAAGAGCATGAACGTGTACAAAGTGCATATTCCTTGCCAACGCTCTCTCTGGACTGCACATAGGGCAAAAGGAAATTTTAAAAGGCCTCTGATCTGCATCCCCCCCCCCCGTTCATGCAGATGGGCTTACCATTTAAAAATGAAATTGAAATTGAAAGAAGAGTTTAGGAGCAGCTGAAGTAGGTCCCCCACCACCACCATGAAAAATCCCTGTTCTCAATCAAGGATATATAGACCCAAGTAAAATAAAATAGAGACACACTCCCCCCTCTGTTGAGTGGAGCCAGCCAGGATTAAGGACTATACTTTCTTTTCCATCAGACACCAAACATATTCAAGGATTGATATGTTCTGGATATCAAAAACCTTCTTTATTAACCTAGAGAGTGCAAAGATACAACCAAAAACCTAATGGATCCAGCCACAAGAGTTCTTCTCTTCCAGTTCCAAGGAATGTTATCAAATCTCTTTCCCCACCCAGCTTTTCCTGTCTCCAGAGGTCTCCCTAAACACTCTCTTAGCTTTTGGTACCTCTGCATATATGCTTGGAGAAGGGAGAGGGGAGGGGGATGTTAAACCATCCCGTTGTCTATCCTTTGTATGAAGCTGAGCCTGAAAGGCTCACACTGACTTCCTTCTTTCTAGCTCAGAGGAAAAACCTACACAAGGTTTTATACTCATACTGCATGGCACTGGTTGCCTGGGGGAGGCTGTATCCTCCCTGGAAAAATTCGGGGAAGGCCCGGGGCCAGATATGCCTCACAGTGCCGATTTGGTAAAAACTGGCCTTGACTCTGGCTACCCCTCACAAGATTGAAAACCTATACAGGGTAAAGCAAGACTCCTGCGAGTTCCTGTCCACCCACCCACCTCCATCATCCTTGGTTACAGAAGATATCTAAGCATGCCAGAGGGCTGGCCAGCATTCATCCCTGACAGACAGAGAAAGCCATCGGCTTGACGCCTTGAGGCAAAAGTTCTATGCATCTTCTGCCCTCAATTTCCATGTAGCAAACTACCAAGTTATTATGGGGAGTTACCAGCTTTTCCTCTGGAAAAGCCTCTTCAAATATTTTGACATGCTGCTTGATGAGTCCAAGTCACTGGCCAATCTTATCGAGTTGGAGGCAATTAGGCTCTCTAAACAAGAGATCAACGCAGGCAGGCATGCTGCAGATGTATCATCCAGATCCATGGCGTCAGCAATAGTCCTTCGGAGACACTCATGGCTGTGCAACATGGCTCTCCCACTGAAGACGCACTGCAAGGTTGAGGATATCCGTTCAAGGGGTCAACCCCATTCTCACAAACCACTGACGAGTTTCTGTCAATGATGAAGAAGAACCACCAAAGGCCAGATTGCTGAGTGTCTTCTCTTCGACTCCTGCCCAGGGGCAACACTTCCTCAGAGGCAACATGGCTTCACTACCCTTGCACTCAAGACGGAAGATGAGCTTTTTCTCCCTCTCCCAAAATACAGGAACTTGAGGGCATCCAATGAAGCTGATGGGCAGTAGGTTCAAGACAGACAAAAGGAAATACTATTTTGCACAGAAAGCAATTCAAATGTGGAATTTGCTGCCAGAGGATATAGTGATGGCCACAGGAATAAACAACTTTAAAAGGGGATTAGATATATTAATGGAGGATAAGTCTATCAATGCCTACTAGCCATGGTAACTGAGGGGAACTTCCACATTCAGAGGCACTAATCCACTGAATCCCAAAGCCAGGAGGCAACATCAGGGAACAGGGCCTCTATGCCCTGTTGCTAGCCCTTCAGATGGCTATTCTTCCATTCTGTGCTGTTTCCCTTTTTGAAAAATGACCTTCCCTCGGATGCTTTAAAGCAGGGGCGGCTAAACTTGCTTAACATAACAGCCACACAGAATAAACGTCAGGTGTTTGAGAGCCTCAAGACATGAACAAATATTACACACACGTTTTTATTGAAAAATATGCAAATTTGCTTTTTATTAACATTAAATTGACTGTGTGCAAGAGCTGCATGCAGCTCCCAAACTGCAGTTTGGCCACTCCGCTTTAAAGACTGGCAGGGAAAAAGACAGGTACAATTTAGCCACCGGTCTTTTTCCCTTCTAGGGCTTAAAGCTGCCTGGGGAGGCATTTCTAATGGGAGAAATGTGAGGGAGGATAGTCAGTCCCTGCACTCTTCCCACTACCACAATCCTAACCAATATCCCCCCCCATCCCCTTGGCTGTTTTTCATAAGAACATAAGAAGAGCCTTGCTGGATCAGACCAGTGGTCCATCTAGTCCAGCATCCTGTCTCAAATACTGGGTGACCAGTTCCTCTGGAGGGCCAACAATAGGGCACAGAGACGGAGGTCTTCGTGAGAACATAGGAAGAGCCCTGCTGGATCAGACCAAATAATCCATCTAGTCCAGCAGCCTGTCTCTCACACCAGCCAATCAGTTCTTCTGGAGGGCCAACAACAGGGCACAGAGGCTGAGGCCTTTGTAAGAACATAAGAAGAGCCCTGCTTGATCAGACCAATGGTCCATTTTGTTCAGCATCCTGTCTCACACACTGGCCAACCAGTTCCTCTGGAGGGCAACAACAGGACACAGAGGCCAAGGCCTTCATAAGAACATAAGAAGAGCCCTGCTGGATCAGACCAGTGGTCTATCTAGTCCAGCATCCTGTCTCACACACTGGCCAATCAGTTCCTCTGGAGGGCCAACAACAGGGCACAGAGGCCAAGGCCTTCATGACAACATAAGGAGAACCCTGCTGGATCAGATCAGTGGTCCATCTAGTACAGCATCCTGTCTCACACAGCAGCTAACCAGGGGAAATGGCTGCTCCCTACCCCACTGAAATGGTACAGCTTCATATGTTTTGCATTGAAGACATTCCTGAGCGGTAACTGTGCTAGCATTATTGCAACACAAAACCCAGAAGGAGCCTTCATTGGCATCTTAAATACCAGGAGATTGATCGGGCAGAAGCTTTTGTGGACCAGAGCATCTCACACAGTCGACTCCAGTCCATGAAAGCTTAGGCTGCAATGAATCTCTTAGCATTTGGAGGCTCTGTTCCATTTTTTTTTTTAAATCCCCCTTACGTAGCATTGCTGCAAAATGCTGGTCCAAAACAAGGAGACAGAAGTCACAGAGAAGTGTGATCAGAAGGCAGGCTACTGAGGTGTCCCCATGAGAAGCAAAGAGGGTGCGAGGTGAGGAACGGGGAGGGAGGGAAAGACAGTGTTTGTGCAGGGTGCTCACAAGGAGGAGCTTTGTTAAACCTCACCAGCAGTCCCGCCTCTCCCAATCGGTGCTTTGCAAGCAGTTCTTTCAGTGTCCAAGCTCCTGGGGAAGCAGAAATAATTTTTAATGATTCAGTATATGGCTACCAACCAAAGATCTTATTTGTTTGGTAGGAGCAATTATTCTGTTTGAGCAGAGTTTCCTATGAATTAAAGATAAAATAGATGATATTCCTAAACCGGAACCTTAACGTAAAGGAAAGGGAGAAACAACGAGTCACAGGCCAGGGGTTGAGTTGTGTGGTGCAAACCTGTGAAACCATCTGGACGGGGGGTGGGTGGGTTCTGAGGACTGAAATGCTAAAACAACTCTGGGCCGAGCGCGACTGAGTGGGCCCGAGGGGGGGGGGCAGACTGCAGATATCAGTTTCCCCTAGAGAAAATGGAGCCTTCGGAGAATAGACTCTGTGGCATTATACCCCACTGAGGTCCCTGCCCTCCCCAGGCTCCATCCCCAAACCAGGAACTTCTCAAACTGGATCCGGGAACCCTACTGCCCCAAGCCCCTTCTGGTGGCCATGAGGGACTTGGCAACCCTAGCTCAGAACCTGGCTTCAGTGACAAGACAATTACTGTAGGCTTAGATATTGCTTGTTCCTGGCCACCGTAGCCCTTCAGAGCAGTGGCCAACCAGGAACCTTCCCCATAAGCAGCAATGGCGGCGGCGGCGGCGAGAACAGCGGCGGCAGCAGAGCACCGGCGGTAGTGATTGGAGGAGATGACGCAACGCTGAGAGGTGGCAAGCAGCGGCAAGCAGAGCTTGGCTGACCCCTGGTGGCCAGCAGTGGAAGAACAAGGCGGCTGCCGTCGACGGAGGCTGAGCAACGTCATCCAGAGGCGGGCGGAGCCGGAAAGGACATGGTCGGGCCGAGGACGACGTCGCCAGCGTTCCCTACAACCCCCCCCCCGTCTGCTTGAGCACCAGACATCGTGCAGCCAGAAGGAGCCAAGCCGAGGAATGCTCTCACCAGGGTGTCGGTAGGGAAATCCCCCACCTTGTACCAATGTGTGGCCGTAGTTAGGGTCGATATAGGTGACTAGCACCCAAGAACTGTAAACCGCCCAGAGACCCCTACGGGGGTTAGGGCGGTATATCAAGTCGAAGGATAAATAAATAAATAAAAATAAATAAGTCAAATGGTCAGGCCACTCCTGATGGAAACTGCACAAGATCACAACCTGGGCCAGTTCCACGTTTTGGGGGGGCCTGAGCAAAAGGTTCCTATGGCCCCCCTCTCTGCCCACCACCAGCCCCCCTGCTCATGCCCTCCTTCCCTCCCACCCACCTGCATGCCTTCCACCAGCCTCTTGAGAGCCATGCTCACAGCTGAGAGCAGCCCTTTTCCCAGTGGCACTGGGCAGTGCAGCTGAGATTGTGGGTGCTAGAGTGGCACTAGAAAATGAGTGGGTGGCCAGGGACACCAGCAGAGGGCCCTGTCAGAAGCCTTGGCCCCTAGGAGTTTCCGGTGGCTGTGAGATTGCGCAGTCAGACCGAGAGAGCCTCCGCGTCCTAGCTCCAAAGAATGCAAAATAAAGACTAATTGAGGACCATAAAGATAAAAACAACCTGCTGATAAGAATGGGGAAGCAAAGAGGAGGAAAAGGAGGGAAAGCAGCCAAGAAAAATAACGAGGGAGCTCAACAAACTGAGCAAACTATGCAACCATCGGATGATGACTCCCCCCCCCCATTTGAACTCGACTCCGAAGAAGAGGCACCTAGCCGGCAGAGTAAAAGGAAACGTGAGGATTCAATTACCAAAAAAGATATACAGACTATGCTGGTAGAAATGAAAAAAGAAATTAAAGACAGCATCACCCCTATCTATCAGAAACTGGACGCTATGAATCTCAGCCTAACAGATCTGCGGCAAAGAACTGATCAGGCACTGACGCAAACAGCTAAAAATAAGCAGGATATACAAAGCCTGAAGACCTTTGAGACTTGGAGTAAGTCCAAAATTATTCTTTTAGACATAAAGGCTCGGGAAAGGAAAATTAAATTTAGGGGAATCTCCCCAAACTTTTCTATAGACAAAGACCTCATGGACTCTTTGAATCTGTGGCTCCAGGAATTATTGCAACTGCCAGCTGCACCAATTAGCCAAGCTTATCGGCTGAAACTACCACAAACAGGCTCGCCTACACTAATTCCGGACATTCTTGCTGAGCTGAAAGACATTAAAGCAAAGGCTACTATCTTAGAAGCTGCAAGGAAGAACAACGGTCTCCAACTAGAGGATACTAAAATACAAGTGTTCAAGGACCTACCATTTGAGATATTAATAGCGCGCCGGAACCTGAACCAATTACAAAATGGTTGACAGAAAAACAAATTAGATATCGTTGGCTTCCATTGGGACATTTACATATAAACTACAAAGGCAGAGACCACACCGTTCATGACCTCAAGTCTGGAGAGGAAATGCTAACTGCTTTACAACTTTAAGCTTCAGACAAAAAATGAGAGGACAACAGCTTCAACTTTAGATAAGCCGATTTAATACTAATATATTGTTTTAAACATTGTGACACTAACATACAATAGGAGCATAGCGGGTAAGGCACTCGGGAGGAACTCCCCTATCACCTCCTATAGGGTGGGGCCTTAGGGAAAGACCCCCTTTGGGATTTCCAAAGTCTCATAGAGAGGTGGCAACATCCAAGAACTCCGCCACGAAGACAAAAAAAAATTTGGTTGCTGGTCTATCTTTCTATTTAAGAGCAATTAAAAGGCTTAATATAATACGGATAAGATATAAGAATAACTGTCTGGGACAACAATAAATATCACTTTATTAAGTTTGTACCATTTGAGTTGGAGTTTAAGGAGAGAAAAAATAGTTTTCTAAGCAATCACTGGCAATGACGGGGGGGAAATTTTTTTGTTTCTATAACCATTATAATGTAAACAGCCATTGCCAGCGATATGGTGTAAAAGAGGATGTAATAGATTGTGCAGTATCTTAAAAAAAATATGATTTGTGTTGTTATCCTGTGATATGGAAAATAAAATATATATTAAAAAAAAAAGAAGAAGCCTTGGCCCCTAGCAGCGGCCCCACCTCAGAGTATGCTGATGCTGGACCTGATCATGACTAAATATTGCTATGCCTTTGGCAGATATGCATGATTCCACTAAAATTGGATTTTGGTGTGCTTTAGTCCTGGCTGTGCAGGGCTCCCCTCCCCCTAATGAGAGCTGAGCATGAGCAGTTCCACCTGGGATGTTATATCCTGTCTAGGAATCTGGAAGCCGCACAAGAGCACCACGATCACATACTCTTCAGTCTCCCCTGCATATAGAAATAAATGGAAATTAAACCCATATAATTTTTGGATGGTGCCTCAACACTTTATAGTTGAGCCTGCAATGCATGGAAACAGGCGAAACAGGCTTCAGGGGACCCAATCCCAGGGAGCCCCTGAAGCAACTTTTTTTTAATGAGTGAATTTTTCTGTTAAGTCGCTTGCTTAACAAAGAAGTCGGAGAGTGATTCAGCAAGAACACAACTTTATTCTTCAACTCGAATACAACTCCAACACGGATCAACATCTGATAGCCAGAACAGAACAGTTCAGCTTTTACATTGCAGTTGTCCTGCTTTTAAACTCTCCTGGCTAATGTAGCCACACCCACTATACAAATACCAACCAATACGGTTGTTCATATAAGAACCAATCACGGACGTTCCCGCTCAGGGAGCTTGCTGTAAAGTGATTGGCTAGGTGCTTCCTGGGCTAGCAATGCGATTGGATGGATTTGGATCCTAACCCAGGACGAAGCTCAACATGGCAAGTCAATTAGATGTTTCACATACATCATGCATTCAATGGCAGCTATTGAATACATTACAATTCCTCCCCCCTAAGTAAAAACAATCATGTACACTCGTAATCACTTAGGTAGGTTGGTGCTCGGTGCACCCGCTGAGACCTATGTAGCTGTGTAGGCTCAGGACACAGCTCAGCTTGGGGGACTCTGCTTGACTCACTGGGGAGTGAGTCAGGTATTCTTCCATCCTCTGTTGTGGGTCTGCAGTTAGGGGTCTGCCCTACCACTGGGACAGTACTGGGTTCGGCAGTACTCAGCTCCGGAGGATGTCTGGGACAGTCCTCTGGTTCGGGGGACTCAGCCGGCTGGGAATCTAGGCGTTCCTTTGCCCACCGCTGCCTAAGCTGGTCTATGTGGCGTCGCCACTTGCGGCCATCTGCAAGCTCGACCACGTACAGTCTTGAACCAACAATTTCAGTTACTGTGGCTGGAAGCCACGAGTGATCCCCTGCATAATTCCTGCAAAACACTTTGTCGCTAGGTTCGAAAGTGCGGACCTTAGGGAACGCACTCTGTTGCTGGGGCTTCAGATCCAGGAATGAAGCCAGTTTTACCCCCCAGTCACCCTGCATTAACTTTGCGAGGGCTTTCTTGGTCGTTCGGACCAATCGCTCCACCTGACCGTTAGAGGCCGGGTGGAAGGGAGCTGGCGTCAGGTGCCTAATCCCATTGTCAGATAGAAACTGGGCAAACTCCCTAGAGACAAACTGTGCACCGTTGTCACTCACCAACACGTCCGGTAGTCCGTGGGTGGAGAACAAGCAGCGCATCACGTTGATGACGGCCATCGAAGTGGTTGAGTGCATGTGAGCAACCTCAAGCCACTTTGAGTATGCATCCAAGACAATAAGGAACATGTGTCCCTGCACAGGCCCCGCAAAATCCAGGTGAAGCCTGGACCATGGCTTTCCTGCAGAATCCAAGCGCTGTGGCGTAGCGGTAGGAGGTTCAGGCCTGGCCTGTTGACAGGGCATGCACACTTTTACCCATTACTCTATGTCGGCGTCTAAGCTGCGCCACCAAACATACCCCCTGGCTAGCGCCTTCATGTGGACCATACTGGGATGGCCCTAATGCAACAATTCCAGCATGCTTTTCCGGAGTTGGAGGGGCACCACCACCCAGTTTCCCCACAACACACACCCCTTGGACACGGAATGCTCGTTTTGGCGTGCCTGAAAAGGTTTGAACTCCAGCTCCACAGTTCCTGCTGCCCACCCCCTCCACACCCAGTTTAAAACTTGGGCGTGTACACTGTCCTTAGCTGTCGCAGCAGCAATGTCCGCTGAGGAGACTGGGGCCTGAGGCAGTTCATCAATGGCTAGCACCGTGCTAGCTGGAGCAGGGTCCATGTCCTGGCCGGGTAGAGGGCAGCGACTGAGGGTGTCCACATGTCCAATTTCCTTGCCCGGCATGTGCTCAAAGTCATAATCATAACCGCGTAGGAAAATCGCCTACCGCAACATTTGGGGAGACAGGATGTTGGGGATCTGCCTGTCTGGGGCAAAGATCCCTAACAGCCATTTGTGGTCCGTCACTAACAAAAATTAACGGCCAAACAAAAAGTCATGAAATTTCTTGACTGCAGAAACTAGTGCCAGACCCTCTTTATCAATTTGTGCATAGTTTTTCTCTGCTGCAGATAGCGACCTCGAATAAAATGCGACGGGGGCTTCACTGCCACCCGGCATCAAGTGACTGAGGACTGCCCCCACCCCAAACGGAGACACATCTGCCACCAGCACTAACAGTTTCTGTTCATCATAGTGCGTGAGGACAGCGTTTGATGACAATAGGGCTTTGACTCCCTTGAAAGCCCACTCGTGTTCCGAGCCCCACCTCCATTTCGCGTCCTTGTGGAGGAGCACGTGTAAAGGAGCCGCCACTGATGCTTTGTGTGGCAGAAAAGCGTGGTAGAAATTTAACAGCCCTAAAAAGGACTGGAGCTCTTTTTTGTTGAGGGGTCGTGGGGCATTCTTAATTGCCGCCACCTTGTCCTCTGTGGGGTGGACACCACTTTCATCTACCTGAAATCCCAAAAACTCCACACTTGGGACTCCCACAAGACATTTAGACTGCTTAACCTTGAGGCCAGCAGACCTGAAACGCTCCAGCACCATTCTCACCCTTTCCATGAGCTCTTTGTCAGACCCCCCTGCAACCAGCACGTCATCAAAGTACAGTCCCGGGGGCGGGGCTTCGGGAGCAGTTGCAACGGAAGCTCTTTGAGAGATCTCCCGGGTCTCCCCATCTTTAACCCTGCCGAAACGACCATAAATGAGCATATTCCCTGCCTAAAAGCATACCAAAAGAAGCGTAAAACTCTGGAGTCAAAGTAAGAACAGTTTAAAAAAATTTTTGATCCATTCAAGCGCTTCAGCAAACGATTGAAAGAGCGGGCCGGACGTCTCAAAATGGCGACCAGCACTGTAATAACAGAACTAAACGCAACCCCGTTAACTAAACAGGATCTAATCGATAGCTTTCAGCAAATAAGATTGGATATAAAAACAGAAATTCATGACTCTATTAAAGAGGCCCTAAAACCTATAACGGAGCAGATAGAAACTCTCCAAACCTCAATTCAAAACGTAGCCCTTACTGCTGATGTGGCACTTGAGGCCTCAACGGCAACGAATGAGGATATTCGTGACCTACAAGAGGCTGAGTCATGGGCAAGGGAGAGAATACTGTACCTGGAGCATCGCATGAGGGAAAGATTGGTTAAGTTTCGAGATTTCCCTGAAAATGCGGAAAAAGATTCAGTCCCAGCGGTCTTTTTAAACCAATGGATGCTAACAGCCTTCATAAGTGAAACACCTCAGGCGCCCAAAATAATGAGGGCTTACAGAATTGGAATGAAAACCTCCAAGGACCGTAAAGGACCCAGAGACTTTCTTGCTGAAGTGAAAAACTCCAGTCAAAAATACGAGCTACTTAAATTGGCCAAGTCGGCAACCAAGTTGGATTTTGAAGGTGTGCAAATAATGATCTTTCCTGATGTGGCACCAGAAGCCTTGGCAATTCGAAGGTCACTAAAGAAAATAACAATACGTCTCAATGAGGCGAAAATTAAGTATCGCTGGGCCCCGACGGGAGCGCTACAAGTGAGGAGAAATGGTACTACACATCAGGCAACAAATATAGAAGAAGGTGAGAGCCTACTGATGAACCTTGGAATCAACCCAATAATAGGGATGGAGACAGATCCTCAAGCGTCCAGGAAAAGGTCCAGACAAGCTACCCCACATAAATGGAGCAAGATCCCGATGAGAAGAAAGATTGCCTACGAACTAAGACAACAACGATCCTGAGTCCCGGATCTCAACAGTCACTCATATATAAGCGGGTTACCATGAATTTATAGGAATGTGATAGCGAGTTTATAGGGAAATGCATAAAGTAAATCAGATTACTGAAGGCGGGGGGGGAGACCCGAAGGTTTCTCTTTGTCACTTGAAATGTTTTTCTTTGTTCATCGGTGTTTAGTTGGGGGGGCAGATGTGATTCTAGATGGCAAGCCTTTATGGCTTGAGGGCGGGGGTTGTATCGCCCTCCTAGATCCCATCCAGTTGGGGGGGGGGGGGGGGGGGTA